>NC_090033.1:16673077-16680577 GCF_037176765.1 Anolis sagrei
GTGTGTGTATGTGTGTTTGTGTGCATGTTGTGTATGACTGTTTATATGTTGTGTGGGTGCATATTGTGTGTATTTCTTGTGTGTGATTGTTTATATCTTGTGTGGGTGCATGTTGTGTGTGTATCTTGTGTGTGTGCACATTGTGTATGCTGTGTGTGCATATATGTTGTGTGCTATATGTTGTGTGTATATGCATGTGTGTTTGTGTGCATGTTGTGTATGAGTGTTTGCATGCCATGTGGGTGCATGTTGTGTGCACATGTTGTGTATAATTGTGTGCTTGTGTGCATGTTGCATGTGTACCTTGTTGTGTGTTATATGTTGTGTGGGTGCATGTTGTGTATGCTGTGTGTGCATATTGTGTTTGTGTACATTGTGTGTTATATGTTGTGTGTGTATGCATGTGTGTTTGTGTGCATGTCATGTATGAGTGTTTGCATGCCATGTGGGTGCATGTTGTGTGCGCATATTGTGTATAATTGTGTGCTTGTGTGCATGTTGTGTGTGTATCTCATGTGTGTGCACATTGTATATGCTGTGTGTGCATATTGTGTTTGTGTACATTGTGTGCTATATGTTGTGTGTGTATGCATGTGTATTTGTGTGCATGTCGTGTATGAGTGTTTGCATGCCATGTGGGTGCATGTTGTGTGCGCATATTGTGTATAATTGTGTGCTTGTGTGCATGTTGTGTGTGTATCTCGTGTGTGTGCACATTGTGTGTGCTGTGTGTGCATATTGTGTTTGTGTATGTTGTGTGTGTATGCATGTGTATTTGTGTGCATGTCGTGTATGAGTGTTTGCATGCCTGTGGGTGCATGTTGTGTATAATTGTGTGCTTGTACGCACATGTTGCGTGCTATATGTTGAGTGTTTATGTATGTGCATGTTTGTATGCATCTTGCATATGAGTGTGTGTGTGTGTGTATATGTTTGTGTGTACGTTGTTTGTATATATACGTGAGATAGCACTAACAAGTCGACCCTCCTTGGCATGGGTCCAGTCAGCGACTGGAAGCGTTGACCGCTCTGTGTTGTGCGTTGTGTGTGTGTATGTGTGTGTATGCGTGTGTGGCTTTGGAGAGGCTTCCCAGCACCGGAGACACAGCTGTCCAAATGAGAGAACAGCATTGGAAGGGAATGGATGCACTTTGACTCTGCTTTCACCACCTTCCTCCCTTCCCATTGTCGCCTTCTATTTCTCTGCATTGGTTGTGTTACGCATGACACAACTTTTATCCCCACGTGCAAATAAGCATCGTCATAATCATAGCAGGAAACCTCGGGGAGACGGGTGAACAACTTTGGAAACTTTTGCAATTCTGCAGCAACAATGGATAAATAAACATCATACTAATTATAATCATAATAATAAATAAAAAGCCTGTTACACAATCTCTGGGAGGTGAATACACAACTTTGGAAACTTTCGCAATCTCGCAGCAACTCTGAGGTCGGCTACAGAGTCTCCTCTGTGTTTGTGTATGTTGTGTGTGTATGCATGTGTATTTGTGTGCATGTCGTGTATGAGTGTTTGCATGCCTGTGGGTGCATGTTGTGTATAATTGTGTGCTTGTACGCACATGTTGCGTGCTATATGTTGAGTGTTTATGTATGTGCATGTTTGTATGCATCTTGCATATGAGTGTGTGTGTGTGTGTATATGTTTGTGTGTACGTTGTTTGTATATATACGTGAGATAGCACTAACAAGTCGACCCTCCTTGGCATGGGTCCAGTCAGCGACTGGAAGCGTTGACCGCTCTGTGTTGTGCGTTGTGTGTGTGTATGTGTGTGTATGCGTGTGTGGCTTTGGAGAGGCTTCCGTGTACCGGAGACACAGCTGTCCAAATGAGAGAACAGCATTGGAAGGGAATGGATGCACTTTGACTCTGCTTTCACCACCTTCCTCCCTTCCCATTGTCGCCTTCTATTTCTCTGCATTGGTTGTGTTACGTATGACACAACTTTTATCCCCACGTGCAAATAAGCATCGTCACAATCATAGCAGGAAACCTCGGGGAGACGGGTGAACAACTTCGGAAACTTTTGCAATTCTGCAGCAACAATGTATAAATAAACATCATACTAATTATAATAATAATAATAAATAAAAAACCTGTTACACAATCTCCGGGAGATGAATACACAACTTTGGAAACTTTCGCAATCTCGCAGCAACTCTGAGCTCGGCTACAGAGTCTCCTCGTGGAGAGGAAAAGCAGGGTATTATTATTATTATTATTATTATTATTATTATTATTATTATTATTAATATCAATATTAATATTATTAATATTATTATTATTAATAATAATAATAATAACACACAATATAATAATAATACACACAATATGCACACACAACATGCACCCACACAACATATAGTCATACACAACAAACACACACATACACAAAAACACAACATACACCAACAGCATACACAAACACACCATGCACACACAGCATACACAAACACAATATGCACATACAACACACACAATAATAATAATAATAATACACACAATATGCACACACAACATGCACCCACACAACATATAAACAGTCATACACAACAAACGCACACATACACAAAAACACAACATACGCCAACAGCATACACAAACACACCATGCACACACAGCATACACAAACACAATATGCACATACAACACACATAATAATAATAATAATAATAATAATAATAATAATAATAATAAGCCTACAGGTGCATGTATGTGGTGTGCACACACAACATGCACCCACACAACATATAAACAGTCATACACAACAAACACACACATACACAAAAACACAACATACACCAACAGCATACACAAACACACCATACACACACAGCATACACAAACACAATATGCACATACAACACACATAATAATAATAATAATAATAATAATAATAATAATAATAAGCCTACAGGTGCGTGTATGTGGTGTGCAAATACACACAATATGCACACACAACATGCACCCACACAACATATAAACAGTCATACACAACAAACACACACATACACAAAAACACAACATGCACACACAGCATACACAAACACACCATGCACACACAACATGCACAAACACAATATGCACATACAACACACATAATAATAATAATAATAATAATAATAATAATAATAATAAGCCTACAGGTGCGTGTATGTGGTGTGCAATAGCATCATAGCCAGCTGCTTAACAACAACAGCAGCAACAACAACAACAATAAGCCTACAGGAGTGTGCATGCACTTCACAATAGCGTCATCGCCGACCACCTTTGTGAAATAGCTTAATAGCCAGCTGCTTAACAACAACAGCAGCAACAGCAGCAGCAACAACAACAACAACAATGATAAGCCTACAGGAGTGTGCATGTACTTCGCAATATCGTCATAGCTGGCCACCTGTGTGCAATAGCTTCATAGCCAGCTGCTTAACAGCAGCAGCAGCAGCAGCAACAACAACAACGATAAGCCTACAGGAGTGTGCATGCACTTCGCAATATCGTCATAGCTGGCCACCTGTGCGCAATAGCTTCATAGCCAGCTGCTTAACAACAGCAGCAGCAGCAACAACAATAACGATACGCCTACAGGAGTGTGCATGCACTTCGCAATAGTGTCATAGCCAACCACCTGTGTGCAATAGCTTCATAGCCAGCTGCTTAACAGCAGCAGCAGCAGCAACAACTATAACGATACGCCTACAGGAGTGTGCATGCACTTCGCAATAGCGTCATAGCCGACCACCTTTGTCCAATAGCTTCATAGCCAGCTGCTTAACAACAGCAGCAGCAGCAACAACAATGATACGCCTACAGGAGTGCGCTTGCACTTCGCAATAGCGTCATAGCCGACCACCTAAAAAATAATAATAATGATGATAGTAATAATAATAATAATTGTATGCCTACAGGTTCGTGCATGCATGCGCAATAGCATCATAGCCAGCTGCCTGAAAATAATAATAATAATAATAATAATAATAATAATTGTAAGCCTACAGGTGCATGCATGAGGTGTGGAATAACATCATAGCCAGCCACTAATACTAATACTAATACTACTACTAATACTAATAATAATAATAATAATAATAATAATAATAATAAGCCTACAGGTGCATGCATGAATTGGGTGTATAATAACATCATAGCTGGCTGCTTTAAAATAATAATAATAATAGTAGTAGTAGTAGTAGTAAGAATAAGCCTACACGTGCATGCATGAGGTGTGCAATAACATTGTAGCCAACCACTAATAATAATAATAATAATAATAATAATCCTACAGGTGTGTGCATGCATATGATGTACAATAGCATCATAGCCAGCTGCTTTAAAATAATAACAATAATAATAATAATAATAATAATAATAATAATACGCCTACAGGTGCGTGCACATGTTGGCTTTGCAATAGCTGGCTACTTTAAAATAATAATAATAATAATAATAATAATAATAATAATAATAATACGCCTACAGGTGCGTGCATGCGTTGGGTGTGCAATAACATCATAGCCGGCCGCTTTAAAATAATCATAAGTACAATAGCATTGTAGCCAACAGCGCTAACCTAATAATAATAATAATAATAATAATAATAATAATTGTAACATTACATGTGTGTGTATGTCGTTCGCAATAGTGTCATAGTCAGCGGCTTACAGGTGCGTGCATGTGGTGTGAAATAGCCGGGTACTTAAAAATAAGAATAAGCCTACAAGTGTGTGAATGATCTGCACAATAGCATCATACCCAGCATCTTTAACATAATACTAACAGAGAGCCTACAGGTGTGTATGTGATGCGCAATAGTGTCATAGTTGGTGGCTTACAGGTGAGTGGATGTGTAGCGCAATAGCCAGGGACTTAAAAATAAGAATAAGCCTACCGGTGCGTGACTACTCTGCACAATAGCATCATACCCAGCAGCTTTAACATAATAATAATAACAGCAATCCTACAGGTGCGTGCGTGTGAGTGCAATAGCATCCTACTCAGAGGCTTACAGGTATGTGCTTGTGTGCAATAACTTAAGAATAAGAATAAGCCTACAGGTGTGTGAATGATCTGCACAATAGCGTCACTCCTGGCAGCTTTAACATAATAATAATAGCGATCCTACAGGTGCATGCGTGTGATGTGAAATAGCATCCTAGTCAGTGGCTTACAGGTGCATGAATGGTGCAATAACTTAAAAATAAGAATAAGGCTACAGGTGTGTGAATGATCTGCACAATAACATCACTCCTGGCAGCTTTAACATAATAATAATAATAGCGATACTACAGGTGCGTGCGTGTGATGTGCAATAGCATCCTAGTCAGAGGTTTACAGGTGCATGCATGTGTGCAATAACTTAAAAATAAGAATAAGCCTACAGGTGTGTGAATGATCTGCACAATAGCGTCATACCTGGCAGATTTAACATAATAATAGCAAGCCTACAGGTGTGTGTGTGTGTGTGTTGTGCAATAGCATCGTAGTCAGAGGTTTACAGGTGCGTCCATGTGTGAAATAACTTAAAAATAAGAATAAGCCTACAGGTGTGTGAATGATCTGCACAATAGCGTCATACCCAGCAGATTTAACATAATAATAATAGCAAGCCTACAGGTGTGTGTGTGTGTGTGTGAAGTGCAATAGCATCGTAGTCAGAGGTTTACAGGTGTGTGCATGTGTGCAATAACTTAAATATAAGAATAAGCTTACAGGTGTGTGAATGATCTGCACAATAATAGCGATACTACAGGTGCATGCGTGTGATGTGCAATAGCATCCTAGTCAGAGGCTTACGGCTATGTGCATGTGTGAAATAACTTAAATATAAGAATAAGCCTACAGGTGTGTGAATGATCTGCACAATAGTGTCACTCCTGGCAGCTTTAACATAATAATAATAATAGCGAGCCTACAGGTGCGTGCGTGTGCTGTGCAATAGCATCCTAGTCAGAGGCTTACAGGTATGTGCTTGTGTGCAATAACTTAAATATAAGAATAAGCTTACAGGTGTGTGAATGATCTGCACAATAATAGTGATACTACAGGAGCGTGCATGTGATGTGCAATAGCATCCTAGTCAGAGGCTTACAGGTATGTGCATGTGTGCAATAACTTAAATATAAGAATAAGCTTACAGGTGTGTGAATGATCTGCACAATAATAGCGATACTACAGGTGCGTGCGTGTGAAGTGCAATAGCACCCTAGTCAGAGGCTTACAGGTATGTGCATGTGTGCAATAACTTAAATATAAGAAGAAGCCTACAGGTGTGTGAATAATCTGCACAATAGCATCACTCCCGGCAGCTTTAACATAATAATAATAATAATAATAATAATAATAATAATAATAATAACGAGCCTAAAGGTGCGTGCGTGTGAAGTGCAATAGCATCCTAGTCAGAGGCTTACAGGTATGTGCTTGTGTGTAATAACTTAAAAATAAGAATAAGCCTACAGGTGTGTGAATGATCTGCACAATAGCATCACTCCTGGCAGCTTTAACTAATAATAATAATAATAACGATCCTACAGGTGCGTGCGTGTGAAGTGCAATAGCATCCTAGTCAGAGGCTTACAGGTATGTGCTTGTGTGCAATAACTTAAAAATAAGAATAACCCTACAGGTGTGTGAATGATCTGCACAATAGCATCACTCCTGGCAGCTTTAACTAATAATAATGATGATGATGATCCTACAGATGCGTGCGTGTGAAGTGCAATAGCATCCTAGTCAGAGGCTTACAGGTATGTGCATGTGTGAAATAACTTAAAAATAAGAATAAGCTTACAGGTGTGTGAATGATCTGCACAATAATAGCGATCCTACAGGTGCGTGTGTGTGATTTGCAATAGCATCTTAGTCAGAGGCTTACAGGTATGTGCTTGTGTGCAATAACTTAAATATAAGAATAAGCTTACAGGTGTGTGAATGATCTGCACAATAGCATAACTCCTGGCAGCTTTAACATAATAATAATAATAGTGATCCTACAGGTGCGTGCATGTGATGTGCAATAGCATCCTAGTCAGAGACTTACAGGTATGTGCTTGTGTGGAATAACTTAAATATAAGAATAAGCTTACAGGTGTGTCAATGATCTGCACAATAGCATCACTCCTGGAAGCTTTAACATAATAATAATAATAGCGATCGTACAGGTGCGTGCGTGTGATGTGCAATAGCGTCCTAATCGATGGCTTACAGGTGCGTGCATGTGTGCAATAACTTAAAAATAAGAATAAGCCTACAGGTGTGTGAATGATCTGCACAACAGCATCACTCCTGGCAGCTTTAACGTAATAATAATAATAGCGATCCTACAGGTGCGTGCGTGTGATGTACAATAGCATCCTAGTCAGAGGCTTACAGGTGCGTGCATATGTGCAATAACTTAAAAATAAGAATAAGCCTACAGGTGTGTGAATGATCTGCACAATAGCATCACTCCCAACAGCTTTCACATAATAATAATAGTG
>NC_090033.1:16685577-16693077 GCF_037176765.1 Anolis sagrei
TTTCCGAAACCAAAGTTTGTGTCAGTTGGGTTCTGCAAATCCCAAATCTGCAAATCCCAAAACTGCAAATCCCAAAATCAAGGTCAATTCCCACAAACCACTGCAGTATGTTCAGTTGGTCATGGGGCTTCTCTGTGCCAAGTTTGGTCCAGGTCCATCATTCATGGGGGTCGCAGTGGTCTTTGGGATACATGTGGGGTGAAAGAACTGCAAATCCCATCATCTGTGGTCCATCCTCCTCCAAACTGCACCAAGACATAGAGTGAGTCATGGGGGATCTCTGTGCCAAGTTTGGTCCAGGTCCATCATTCGTGGGGGTCGCAGTGGTCTGTGGAAGGCGAAAGGGGTGAAGGTACTGCAAATCCCATCATCCGTGATCCATCCTCCTCTGCCCAAACTGCACCAAGACGTAGAGTGAGTTATGGGGGGTCTCTGTGCCAAGTTTGGTCCAGGTCCATCATTCGTGAGGGTCGCAGTGGTCTGTGGAAGGCGAATGGGGTGAAGGAACTGCAAATCCCATCGTCCGTGATCCATCCTCCTCCGTCCAAATCACACCAAGATGTAGAGTGGGTCATGGGGGATCTCAGTGCCAAGTTTGGTCCAGGTCCATCATTCGTGGGGGTCGCAGTGGTCTCGGGAAGTGAGTGAAGGTACTACAAGTCCCATCATCTGTGGCAAGTTTGGTCCAGATCCATTGTTGTTTGGGTTCACAGTGCTCTCTGGATGCAGATGAACCATAACTCCCATCAAGGTCAATTTCCTCCAAATATCTCCCATATGTTGTGTTGGTCATGGGGGTCCATCATTCATGGGGGTCGCAGTTGTCTTTGGGAGGCATGTGGGGTGAAGGTACTGCAAATCCCATCATCCATGATCCATCCTCTTCTGCCCAAACTGCACCACGATGTAGAGTGGGTCATGGGGGATCACTGTGCCAAGTTTGGTCCAAGTCCATCATTCGTGAGGGTCGCAGTGGTCTGTGGAAGGCGAATGGGGTGAAGGTACTGCAAATCCCATCGTCCTTGGTCCATCCTCTTCTGCCCAAACTGCACCAAGATGTAGAGTGGGTCATGGGGGAATCTCTGTGCCAAGTTTGGTCCAGGTCCATCATTCGTGGGGGTCGCAGTGGTCTGTGGAAGGCAAATGGGGTGAAGGAACTGCAAATCCCATCATCCTTGGTCCATCCTCTTCTGCCCAAAGTGCACCAAGATGTAGAGTGGGTCATGGGGGATCTCTGTGCCAAGTTTGGTCCAGGTCCATCATTCGTGAGGGTCGCAGTGGTCTGTGGAAGGCGAATGGGGTGAAGGTACTCCAAATCCCATCGTCCGTGATCCATCCTCCTCTTCCCAAACTGCACCAAGACGTAGAGTGAGTCATGGGGGATCTCTGTGCCAAGTTTGGTCCAGGTCCATCATTCGTGGGGGTTGCAGTGGTCTGTGGAAGGTGAATGGGGTGAAGGAACTGCAAATCCCATCGTCCACGGTCCATCATCCCCCAAATCACACCAAGACATATAGTGGGTTATGGGGGATCTCAGTGCCAAGTTTGGTCCAAGTCCATCATTCATGGGGCCCACAGTGGTCTCGGGAAGTGAGTGAAGGTACTACAAGTCCCATCATCTGTGGCAAGATTGGTCAAGATCCATCGTTGGTTGGGTTCACAGTGCTCTCTGGATGCAGATGAACCATAACTCCCATCAAGGTCAATTTCCCCCAAATATCTCCCGTATGTTGTCTTGGACACGGAGGTCCATCATTCATGAGGGTTGCAGTGGTCTGTGGAAGGTGAATGGGGTGAAGGTACTGCAAATCCCATCATCCATGATCCATCCTCCTCCACCCAAACTGCACCAAGACGTAGAGTGGGTCATGGGAGATCTCTGTGCCAAGTTTGGTCCAAGTCCATCATTCGTGGGGGTTGCAGTGGTCTGTGGAAGGTGAATGGGGTGAAGGTACTGCAAATCCCATCATCCTTGGTCCATCCTCTTCTGCCCAAAGTGCACCAAGATGTAGAGTGAGTTATGGGGGATCTCTGTGCCAAGTTTGGTCCAGGTCCATCATTCATGGGGGTCGCAGTGGTCTATGGAAGGTGAATGGGGTGAAAGTACTGCAAATCCCATCGTCCATGATCCATCCTCCACCACCCAAACTGCACCAAGATGTAGAGTGAGTCATGGGGGATCTCTGTGCCAAGTTTGGTCCAGGTCCATCATTGGTGGGGGTCGCAGTGGTCTGTGGAAGGTGAATGGGGTGAAGGTACTACAAATCCCATCGTCCATGATCCATCCTCCTCCACCCAAACTGCACCAAGATGTAGAGTGAGTCATGGAGGATCTCTGTGCCAAGTTTGGTCCAGGTCCATCATTCGTGGGGGTCGCAGTGGTCTGTGGAAGGCGAATGGGGTGAAGGTACTGCAAATCCCATCATCCATGATCCATCCTCCTCCACCCAAACTGCACCAAGACGTAGAGTGGGTCATGGGAGATCTCTGTGCCAAGTTTGGTCCAGGTCCATCATTCGTGGTGGTTACAATGGTCTGTGGAAGGCGAATGGGGTGAAGGTACTACAAATCCCATCGTCCGTGACCCATCCTCCTCCGCCCATCCAGGCAGAAGGTCACCATCAAAGCTGTCCTGAAAGATGGCCATCCAGCCCCTCAACTAATTAATATGATTCCCCAATTGAGTTGGAGGGGACCCCCAACTCCCTTCTTCCAGGCAGAAGGGCACCATCAAAACTCTCCTGATAGATGGCCATCCAGCTTCTCAACTAATTAATATGATTCCAGGCAGAAGGACACCATCAAAACTTTACTGATAGATGACCATCCAGCCTCTCAACTAATTAATATGATTCCAGGCAGAAGGGCACCGTCAAAACTCTCCTGACAGATGGCCATCCAGCCTCTCAACTAATTAATATGATTCCAGGCAGAAGGGCACAATCAAAACTCTCCTGACAGATGGCCATCCAGCCTCTCAATTAATTAATATGATTCCAGGCAGAAGGGCACCGTCAAAGCTCTCCCGACAGATGGCCATCCAGCCTCTCAACTAATTAATATGATTCCAGGCAGAAGGGCACCGTCAAAGCTCTCCCGACAGATGGCCATCCAGCCTCTCAACTAATTAATATGATTCCAGGCAGAAGGGCACAATCAAAACTCTCCTGACAGATGGCCATCCAGCCTCTCAACTAATTAATATGATTCCAGGCAGAAGGGCACAATCAAAACTCTCCTGACAGATGGCCATCCAGCCTCTCAACTAATTAATATGATTCCAGGCAGAAGGGCACCGTCAAAGCTCTCCCGACAGATGGCCATCCAGCCTCTCAACTAATTAATATGATTCCAGGCAGAAGGGCACAATCAAAACTCTCCTGACAGATGGCCATCCAGCCTCTCAACTAATTAATATGATTCCAGGCAGAAGGGCACCGTCAAAACTCTCCTGACAGATGGCCATCCAGCCTCTCAACTAATTAATATGATTCCAGGCAGAAGGGCACAATCAAAACTCTCCTGACAGATGGCCATCCAGCCTCTCAATTAATTAATATGATTCCAGGCAGAAGGGCACCATCAAAACTCTCCTGACAGATGGCCATCCAGCCTCTCAACTAATTAATATGATTCCAGGCAGAAGGGCACCATCAAAACTCTCGAGACAGATGGCCATCCAACCTCTCAACTAATTAATATGATTCCAGGCAGAAGGGCACCATCAAAACTCTCCTGACAGATGGCCATCCAGCCTCTCAACTAATTAATATGATTCCAGGCAGAAGGGCACCATCAAAACTCTCCTGACAGATGGCCATCCAGCCTATCAACTAATTAATATGATTCCAGGCAGAAGGGCACCATCAAAACTCTCGAGACAGATGGCCATCCAACCTCTCAACTAATTAATATGATTCCAGGCAGAAGGGCACCATCAAAACTCTCGAGACAGATGGCCATCCAACCTCTCAACTAATTAATATGATTCCAGGCAGAAGGGCACCATCAAAACTCTCCCGACAGATGTGCACCCAGCCTCTCAACTAATTAATATGATTCCAGGCAGAAGGGCACCATCAAAACTCTCCTGACAGATGGCCACCCAGCCTCTCAACTAATTAATATGATTCCAGGCAGAAGGGCACCATCAAAGCTCTCCTGACAGATGGCCACCCAGCCTCTCAACTAATTAATATGATTCCAGGCAGAAGGGCACCATCAAAGCTCTCCTGACAGATGGCCACCCAGCCTCTCAACTAATTAATATGATTCCAGGCAGAAGGGCACCATCAAAACTCTCCTGACAGATGGCCATCCAGCCTCTCAACTAATTAATATGATTCCAGGCAGAAGGGCACCATCAAAGCTCTCCTGACAGATGGCCATCCAGCCTCTCAACTAATTAATATGATTCCAGGCAGAAGGGCACCGTCAAAGCTCTCCTGACAGATGGCCATCCAGCCTCTCAACTAATTAATATGATTCCAGGCAGGAGGGCACCATCAAAGCTCTCCTGACAGATGTCCACCCAGCCTCTCAACTAATTAATATGATTCCAGGCAGAAGGGCACCATCAAAGCTCTCCTGACAGATGTCCACCCAGCCTCTCAACTAATTAATATGATTCCAGGCAGAAGGTCACCATCAAAACTCTCCTGACAGATGGCCATCCAGCCTCTCAACTAATTAATATGATTCCAGGCAGAAGGGCACCATCAAAGCCCTCCTGACAGATGGCCATTCAGCCTCTCAACTAATTAATATGATTCCAGGCAGAAGACCACCATCAAAACTCTCCTGACAGATGGCCATCCAGCCTCGCAACTAATTAATATGATTCCAGGCAGAAGGACACCGTCAAAACTCTCCAGACAGATGGCCATCCAGCCCCTCAACTAACTAATATGATTCCAAGCGGAAGGGCACTATCAAAGCTCTCCGGACAGATGGCCATCCAGCCTCTCAACTAATTAATATGATTCCAGTTAGAAGGGCACCATCAAAGCTCTCCTGACAGATGGCCATCCAGCCTCTCAATTAATTAATATGATTCCAGGCAGAAGGGCACCATCAAAACTCTCCTGACAGATGGCCATCCAGCCTCTCAACCAATTAATATGATTCCCCAATTGAGTTGGAAGGAACCCCCCAAAGGCCATCTAGTCAAACTCCCTTCTTTCAAGCAGAAGGCCACCATCAAAACTCTCCTGACAGATGTCCACCCAGCCTCTCAACTAATTAATATGATTCCAGGCAGAAGGGCACCATCAAAGCTCTCCTGACAGATGGCCATCCAGCCTCTCAACTAATTAATATGATTCCAGGCAGAAGGGCACCATCAAAGCTCTCCTGACAGATGGCCATCCAGCCTCTCAACTAATTAATATGATTCCAGGCAGAAGGGCACCATCAAAGCTCTCCTGACAGACGGCCATCCAGCCTCTCAACCAATTAATATGATTCCCCAATTGAGTTGGAAGGGACCCCCCAAAGGCCATCTAGTCCAACTCCTTTCTTCCAGGAAGAAGGGCACCATCAAAACTCTTCTGACAGATGGCCATCCAGCCTCTCAACCAATTAATATGATTCCTCAATTGAGTTGGAAGGAACCCCCCAAAGGCCATCTAGTCAAACTCCCTTCTTTCAAGCAGAAGGCCACCATCAAAACTCTCCTGACAGATGTCCACCCAGCCTCTCAACTAATTAATATGATTCCAGGCAGAAGGGCACCATCAAAGCTCTCCTGACAGATGGCCATCCAGCCTCTCAACTAATTAATATGATTCCAGGCAGAAGGGCACCATCAAAGCTCTCCTGACAGATGGCCATCCAGCCTCTCAACTAATTAATATGATTCCAGGCAGAAGGGCACCATCAAAGCTCTCCTGACAGATGGCCATCCAGCCTCTCAACTAATTAATATGATTCCAGGCAGAAGGGCACCATCAAAACTCTCGAGACAGATGGCCATCCAACCTCTCAACTAATTAATATGATTCCAGGCAGAAGGGCACCATCAAAACTCTCCTGACAGATGGCCATCCAGCCTATCAACTAATTAATATGATTCCAGGCAGAAGGGCACCATCAAAGCTCTCCTGACAGATGGCCATCCAGCCTCTCAACTAATTAATATGATTCCAGGCAGAAGGACACCGTCAAAACTCTCCTGACAGATGGCCACCAGCCTCACAACTAATTAATATGATTCCAGGCAGAAGGACACCGTCAAAGCTCTCCTGACAGATGGCTATCCAGCCTCTCAACTAATTAATATGATTCCAGGCAGAAGGGCACCATCAAAACTCTCCTGACAGATGGCTATCCAGCCTCTCAACTAATTAATATGATTCCAGGCAGAAGGGCACCATCAAAGCTCTCCCGACAGATGCCCATCCAGCCCCTCAAATGAATCTGTAGGACATGGAAACTGTATGACGGCTCCGTGCATCTGACTCCAAAGTATGTGAGGCAACGGTCGGGTCAGGAAACACAAGATGTCGAGGCAAAAGGGAGATGCCATCCACCCAAACCCGGACGCGGTGCCACCACACCCACATAGCGTAAACCAGATACCGGCCGGGTCGCAGGCAGCCATCACCTTTTGAACCGAGCAAAAGGAAAGAGAAGAAGTCGCCTGACATGGATCCTCTCGCCCAGACACAAACACATGTGCGCTTCCCAGGGCCCACGGACAGCCCTTGGAAGAGGGACCGGCACGCTTGGAATCACCGGAGAATCACGGAAACATAGAGTTGGAAGAGACCCCAAGGGCCATCCAGTCCAACCCTTAAGAGAGGGAGAGAGAGAGAGATTCCTAGTTGGAAGAGACCTCAAGGGTCATCTAGTCCACCATATAAGAGATAGATAGATAGATAGATAGATAGATAGATAGATAGATAGATGGATAGATAGATAGATTCCTAGAGTTGGGACTACAAGGGCCATCCAGTCCAACCCTTAAGAGAGAGAGAGAGAGAGAGAGAGGGATTCCTAGTTGGAAGAGACCTCAAGGGCCATCTAATCCATCATAGATAGATAGATAGATAGATAGATAGATAGATAGATAGATAGATGGATAGATAGATAGATGGATTCCTAGAGTTGGAAGGGACCCCAAGGGCCATCCAATCCAACCCTTAAGAGAGAGACAGAGATTCCTAGAAGTCCATCATATAAGAGATGGATTGATGAATGGATGGATGGGTGGATAGATGGATAGATACTAGATAGATAGATAGATAGATAGATAGATAGATAGATTCTGAGAGTTGGAAGAGACTCCAAGGGCCATCCAGTCCAACCCCTAAGAGAGAGAGAGAGAGAGAGAGATTCCTAGTTGGAAGGAGACCTCAAAGGCCATCTAGTCCATCATATAAGAGATGGATGGATGGATAGATGGATAGATAGATGATAGATAGATAGATGATAGATAGATAGATAGATAGATAGATAGATAGATAGATTCTGAGAGTTGGAAGAGACTCCAAGGGCCAT
>NC_090033.1:16698077-16758077 GCF_037176765.1 Anolis sagrei
CTATCTATCTATCTATCTATCTATCTATCTATCTCTTACGGGTTGGACTGGATGGCCCTTGAGGTCTCTTCCAACTCTAGGAACCTATCTATCTATCTATCTATCTATCTATCTATCTATCTCTTAAGGGTTGGGCTGGATGGCCCTTGAGGTCTCTTCCAACTCTAGGAACCTATCTATCTATCTATCTATCATCTATCTATCTATCTATCTATCTCTTAAGGGTTGGACTGGATGGCCCTTGAGGTCTCTTCCAACTCTAGGAACCTATCTATCTATCTATCTATCTATCTATCTATCTATCTATCTATCATCTATCTATCTATCTATCTATCTATCTATCTTTCTCTTAAGGGGTGGGCTGGATGGCCCTTGAGGTCTCTTCCAACTCTAGGAACCTATCTATCTATCTGTCTGTCTGTCTGTCTGTCTGTCTATCTATCTATCTATCTATCTATCTATCTATCTATCTATCTCTTAAGGGTTGGGCTGGATGGCCCTTGAGGTCTCTTCCAACTCTAGGAACCTATCTATCTATCTATCTATCATCTATCTATCTCTTAAGGGTTGGACTGGATGGCCCTTGAGGTCTCTTCCAACTCTAGGAATCTATCTATCTATCTATCTATCTATCTATCTATCTATCTATCATCTATCTATCTATCTATCTATCTATCTATCTATCTATCTATCTTTCTCTTAAGGGGTGGGCTGGATGGCCCTTGAGGTCTCTTCCAACTCTAGGAACCTATCTATCTATCTGTCTGTCTGTCTGTCTGTCTGTCTATCTATCTATCTATCTATCTATCTATCTCTTAAGGGTTGGGCTGGATGGCCCTTGAGGTCTCTTCCAACTCTAGGAACCTATCTATCTATCTATCTATCTATCTATCTATCTATCTCTTAAGGGTTGGACTGGATGGCCCTTGAGGTCTCTTCCAACTCTAGGAACCTATCTATCTATCTATCTATCTATCTATCTATCTATCTCTTAAGGGTTGGGTTGGATGGCCCTTGAGGTCTCTTCCAACTCTAGGAACCTATCTATCTATCTATCTATCTATCTATCTATCTATCTATCTGTCTATCTCTTAAGGGTTGGACTGGATGGCCCTTGAGGTCTCTTCCAACTCTAGGAACCTATCTATCTATCTATCTATCTATCTATCTGTCTATCTCTTAAGGGTTGGACTGGATGGCCCTTGAGGTCTCTTCCAACTCTAGGAATCTATCTATCTATCTATCTATCTATCTATCTATCTATCTATCTATCTATCTCTTAAGGGTTGGACTGGATGGCCCTTGAGGTCTCTTCCAACTCTAGGAACCTACCTATCTATCTATCTATCTATCTATCTATCTATCTATCTCTTAAGGGTTGGACTGGATGGCCCATGAGGTCTCTTCCAACTCTAGGAACCTATCTATCTATCTATCTCTTAAGGGTTGGGCTGGGTGGCCCTTGAGGTCTCTTCCAACTCTTGGAACCTATCTATCTATCTATCTATCTATCTATCTATCTATCTATCTATCTCTTAAGGGTTGGACTAGATGGCCCTTGAGGTCTCTTCCAACTCTAGGAACCTATCTATCTATCTATCTATCTATCTATCTATCTATCTATCTATCTCTTACGGGTTGGACTGGATGGCCCTTGAGGTCTCTTCCAACTCTAGGAACCTATCTATCTATCTATCTATCTATCTATCTATCTATCTTCCTATCCCTCTAGCTCTCATACGATGGACTGGATGGCCCCTGCAAGTTGTTCCACAGGTGTCTCTGGCTCTGCAAACTTTGCGGAGGATGTTTGACAAGAAAGGAGCCGGCGGAGAGAGATAACAGGCGAGCTCGGAGAACACGCAGGGCTTTGATCCGCATTTCCTGTGACAACAGAGCAGGGACCATATTCATGCCAGACTCCACAGGCCGGTTTCAAAGCCGGGGAGGGGGGCAAGGCGGTTCTGTGTGGGAGGGAGTTGCGCCTCTCCTCTCTGGCAGCAGCAACCATAACAGGATGCGCTTGGCTCTCCCATAAATCGAGGGGCGAAAGGTCCTGCAAAGACCAGATCTGCATGTTCCAGATTCAGCTGCAAAGAGAAGACGGCAACGAATCGGGAGAAGAGAAAGATAGAAGTGTAGTCGTTGGCCCTACGGAATTATGGGTTTAGTTTTTGCAGGTTTGAAGATTTGATTCGTATGTTCTTTCTAGAAATCCCAAGTCCCCCTAGCAAAACTCTGAGGTTTTCTGTTTTTCCTCCACCACAGGCATCCCAGTGTTCCTTAGTCTCTCCATTGGCACCATGAACATGTCCAAGAATGTCCTCCACAAACACCACCCAAGTGAAGGTTTTCATACAGGGACAATTCCACCCTAGGTTTTCTGTTTTTCCTCCACCACAGGCATCCCAGTGTTCCTTACTCTCTCCATTGGCACCATGAACATGTCCAAGAATGTCCTCCACAAACACCACCCAAGTGAAGGTTTTCATACGGGAGCAATTCCATCCTAGGTTTTCTGTTTCTCCTCCACCACAGGCATCCCAGTGTTCCTTACTCACTCCATTAGCACCATGAACATGTCCAAGAATGTCCTCCACAAACACCACCCAAGTGAAGGTTTTCATGCAGGGACAATTCCATCCTAGGTTTTCTGTTTTTCCTCCACCACAGGCATCCCAGTGTTCCTTACTCTCTCCATTGGCACCATGAACATGTCCAAGGATGTCCTCCACAAACACCACCCAAGTGAAGGTTTTCATACGGGGGCAATTCCATCCTTGGTTTTCTGTTTCTCCTCCACCACAGGCATCCCAGTGTTCCTTACTCTCTCCATTAGCACCATGAACATGTCCAAGAATGTCCTCCACAAACACCACCCAAGTGAAGGTTTTCATGCGGGGACAATTCCATCCTAGGTTTTCTGTTTTTCCTCCACCACAGGCATCCCAGTGTTCCTTACTCTCTCCATTGGCACCATGAACATGTCCAAGAATGTCCTCCACAAACACCACCCAAGTGAAGGTTTTCATACAGGTAAAATTCCATCCTAGGTTTTCTGTTTTTCCTCCACCACAGGCATCCCAGTGTTCCTTACTCTCTCCATTAGCACCATGAACATGTCCAAGAATGTCCTCCACAAATACCACCCAAGTGAAGGTTTTCATACGGGGACAATTCCATCCTAGGTTTTCTGTTTTTCCTCCACCACAGGCATCCCAGTGTTCCTTACTCTCTCCATTAGCACCATGAACATGTCCAAGAACGTCTTCCACAAACACCACCCAAGTGAAGGTTTTCATACGGGGACAATTCCATCCTAGGTTTTCTGTTTTTCCTCCACCACAGGCATCCCAGTGTTCCTTACTCTCTCCATTGGCACCATGAACATGTCCAAGAATGTCCTCCACAAACACCACCCAAGTGAAGGTTTTCATGCGGGGACAATTCCATCCTAGGTTTTCTGTTTTTCCTCCACAATGTTAGAGATCACCAACTATGGTCTCATTCTCACTTGGTTGGGCACATTAGATTTCATCAACCATGGTCTCCTTCTCAGTAGGTCAATGGTCAATGTTAGCTACCACCAACTATAGTCTCCTTCTGATTGGGTTGGACACATTAGATCTCACAAACCATGGTCTCCTTCTCAGTAGGATGGTCAATATTAGATACCACCAACTATGGTTTCCTTCTGATTGGGTTGGACACATTCGATCTCACTAACCATGGTCTCCTTCTCACTAGGATGAACAATGTTAGATACCACCAACTATGGTCTCCTTCTCACTTGGTTGGACACAATCTCACCAATCATGGTCCCTTTCTCATTAGAATGGACAATGTTAGCTACCACCAACTATGGTCTCCTTCTGATTGGGTTGAACACATTAGATCTCACCAACCATGAACAATGTTAGATAACACCAAATATGATCTCCTTCTCACTTGTTGGACACATTAGATCTCACAAACCATGGTGTCCTTCTCAGCAGGATGGTCAATGTTAGATACCACCAACTATGGTTTCCTTCTGATTGGGTTGGACACATTAGATCTCACCAACCATGGTCTCCTTCTCAGTAGGATGGTCAATGTTAGATACCACCAACTATGGTCTCCTTCTGATTGGGTTGAACAGAATTGATCTCACCAACCATGGTCTCCTTCTCATTAGAATGGACAATGTTAGCTACCACCAACTATGGTCTCCTTCTGATTTGGTTGGACACATTAGATCTCACCAACCATGGATGAACAATGTTAGCTACCACCAACTACGGTCTCCTTCTGATTGGGTTGAACACAATTGATCTCACCAACCATGGTCTCTTTCTCATTAGTATGGACAATGTTAGCTACCACCAAGTACGGTGTCCTTCTGATTGGGTTGGAAACATTAGATCCTTACTCTCTCCATTGGCACCATGAACATGTCCAAGAATGTCCTCCACAAACACCACCCAAGTGAAGGTTTTCATGCGGGTACAATTCCATCCTAGGTTTTCTGTTTTCCTCCACCTCAGGCATCCTAGTGTTCCTTATTCTCTCCATTGGCATCATGAATATGTCCAAGATCCCTGTCAATGGCCTCCACAAACACCATATTGTCCACCACCCAAGTGAAGGCTTTCATATGGGGACAATTCCATCCGAGATGTTATGTGTTTCCTCCACCACAGGCATCCCAGTGCTCCTTACTCTCTCCATTGGCACCATGAACATGTCCAAAATCCCTGTCAAAATCCATGTCCAAAATCCCTGTCAACCATGGATGAACAATGTTAGCTACCATCAAGTACGGTGTCCTTCTGATTGGGTTGGACACATTAGATCTCACCAACTATGGTTTCCTTCTCAATAGGATGGTCAATGTTAGCTACCACCAACTATGGTCCCCTTCTGATTGGGTAGGACACATAAGATCTCACCAACTATGGTCTCCTTCTCAGTAGGATGGTCAATGTTAGCTACCACCTACTATGGTCTCCTTCTGATTGGGTTGAACACATTAGATCTCACCAACCATGGATGAACAATGTTAGCTACCACCAACTATGGTCTCCTTCTTATTGGGTGGAACACAATTGAGCTCACCAACCATGGTCTCTTTCTCATTAGTATGGACAATGTTAGCTACCACCAAGTACGGTCTCCTTCTGATTGGGTTGGACACATAAGATCTCACCAACTATGGTCTCCTTCTCAGTAGGATGGCCAATGTTAGCTACCACCTACTATGGTCTCCTTCTCACTTGGTTGGACACATTAGATCTCACCAACCATGGATGAACAATGTTAGCTACCACCAAGTACGGTGTCCTTCTGATTGGGTTGGACACATTAGATCTCACCAACTATGGTTTCCTTCTCAGTAGGATGGTCAATGTTAGCTACCACCAACTATGGTCTCCTTCTGATTGGGATGGACACATTAGATCTCACCAACCATGGATGAACAATGTTAGCTACCACCAAGTACGGTGTCCTTCTGATTGGGTTGGACACATTAGATCTCACCAACTATGGTTTCCTTCTCAGTAGGATGGTCAATGTTAGCTAGCACCAACTATGGTCTCCTTCTGAGTGGGTTGGACACATTAGATCTCACCAACAATGGATGAACAATGTTAGCTACCACCAACTATGGTCTCCTTCTGATTGGGTTGAACAGAATTGATCTCACCAACCATGATCTCCTTTTCATTAGAATGGACAATGTTAGCTACCACCAAGTACGGTGTCCTTCTGATTGGGTTGGACACATTAGATCTCACCAACTATGGTTTCCTTCTCAGTAGGATGGTCAATGTTAGCTACCACCAGCTATGGTCTCCTTCTGATTGGGTTGAACAGAATTGATCTCACCAACCATGGTCCTTCTAATTAGAATGGTCTCCTTCTCATTAGAATGGACAATGTTAGCTAGCACCAACTATGGTCTCCTTCTGATTGGGTTGGACACATTAGATCTCACCAACTATGGTCTTCTTCTCATCAGATTGGACAGCGTTAGATGCCACCAACCATGGTTGAGTCTCCTTGTGAAGAGAAAAAGTAGGGTACTAAATAATAATAATAATAATAATAATAATAATAATAATAATAATAATGGACTCCTTCTGCTTGGGTTGGACACATTAGATCTCACCAACTATGGTCTTCTTCTCACCAGATTGGACAGCGTTAGATGCCACCAACCATGGTTGAGTCTCCTTGTGGAGAGAAAAAGTAGGGTACTAAATAATAATAATAATAATAATAATAATAATAATAATAATAATAATGGACTCCTTCTGCTTGGGTTGGACACATTAGATCTCACCAACTATGGATGAACAATGTTAGCTACCACCAACTACGGTCTCCTTCTGATTGGGTTGAACACAATTGATCTCACTAACCATGGTCTCCTTCTCAGTAGGATGGTCAATGTTAGCTACCACCTACTACGGTCTCCTTCTGATTGGGTTGAACACAATTGAGCTCACCAACTATGGTCTCCTTCTCACTTGGTTGGACACAATCTCACCAGCCATGGTCCTTTTCTCATTAGAATGGACAATATTAGCTACCACCAACTATGGTCTCCTTCTGATTGGGTTGAACAGAATTGATCTCACCAACCATGGTGTCTTTCTCATTAGAATGGACAATGTTAGCTAGCACCAACTACGGTCTCCTTCTGATTGGGTTGGACACATTAGATTTCACCAACTATGGTCGTCTTCTCACCAGATTGGACAGCGTTAGATGCCACCAACCATGGTTGAGTCTCCTTGTGAAGAGAAAAAGTAGGGTACTACATAATGATGATGATGATGATGATGATGATGATGATGGACTCCTTCTCCTTGGGTTGGACTCAGAGGCCCTATTCTGCAACACTTCCTTAGGAAATCCAGAGGTAGACCTTTATCTGACTCATCCCTTTTCTTTGCCAGGAGATGCTTGTAAACATCTGATGGTAGCGTTCATGCCTTTGAAGTCTGCACGACATCGGGGTGGATGGCCTATGGGGCTCTCGGTGCACAGTAAACGAGGGCAGACACTTAATTAAAGGCTTTGTTTTATATTTATTACTCACCAGACAATTAAATGTGCATGCAGACGATGTTCATGTAGGTGGGCCTCCAGAACGATGATGAAAATAAGGAGTCGACTTGCCATTTCGTTCTAAGCAAATCAGCCCTTGTTGTGGTTAATGCGTTAAGTCAGAGGCGCACGATTTTGGCACTCGAACGCTACTGTAATGGGCTTATTTTCTAATTTATTGCCACGAGAGCTTGGAAATATAATTTTTGTGGATTGCAATTCCTAGAATCCACCCGGGTTTTTGAATGTCAAGTCTTTCCAAAAATCTGACATTAATAGAATTAATATAATATATTATAATATACAAAATTATATTTCGTATTTTTATATTATCTATACACGTAATAAAAGTGAAAATATGTATGTGTCCAAGAGCCCTGCCAATGACCTCCACAAACACCAGGCATCCCAGTGTTCCTTACTCTCTCCATTGGCACCATGAACATGTCCAAGATCCCTGTCAATGTCCTCCACAAACACCACCCAAGTGAAGGTTTTCATACGAGGACAATTCCATCCTAGGTTTTCTGTTTTTCCTCCACCACAGGCATCCCAGTGTTCCTTACTCTCTCCATTGACACCATGAACATGTCCAAGAATGTCCTCCACAAACACCACCCAAGTGAAGGTTTTCATACAGGGACAATTCCATCCAAGATGTTATGTATTTCCTCCACCACAGACATCCCAGTGTTCCTTACTCTCTCCACTGGCACCATGAACATGTCCAAGATCCCTGTCAATGTTCTCCACAAACACCACCCAAGTGAAGGTTTTCATACGGGTACAATTCCATCCTAGATTTTCTGTTTTTCCTCCACCTCAGGCATCCCAGTGTTCCTTACTCTCTCCATTGGCACCATGAACATGTCAAAGATCCCTGTCAATGCCCTCCACAAACACCACCCAAGTAAAGGTTTTCATACGGGGACAATTCCATCCTAGGTTTTCTGTTTTTCCTCCACTACAGGCATCCCAGTGTTCCTTACTCTCTCTATTTGCACCATGAACATGTCCAAGATGCCTGTCAATGTCCTCCACAAACATATTGTCCACCACCAAAGTGAAGGTTTTCATATGGGTACAATTCCACCCTTGGTTTTCTGTTTTCCTCCACCTCAGGCATCCCAGTGTTCCTTACTCTCTCCATTGGCACCATGAACATGTCCAAGAATGTCCTCCACAAACACCACCCAAGTGAAGGTTTTCATACGGGTACAATTCCATACTAGGTTTTCTGTTTTTCCTCCACCACAGGCATCCCAGTGTTCCTTACTCTCTCCATTGGCATCATGAATATGTCCAAGATCCCTGTCAATGTCCTCCACAAACACCACCCAAGTGAAGGTTTTCATACGGGTACAATTCCATCCTAGGTTTTCTGTTTTTCCACCACCACAGGCATCCCAGTGTTCCTTACTCTCTCCATTGGCACCATGAACATGTCCAAGATCCCTGTGAATGTCCTCCACAAACACCATATTGTCCACCACTCAAGTGAAGGCTTTCATACGGGGACAATTCCATCCAAGATGTTATGTGTTTCCTCCACCACAGGCATCCCAGTGCTCCTTACTCTCTCCATTGGCACCGTGAACATGTCCAAGAATGTCTCCACAAACACCACCCAAGTGAAGGTTTTCATACGGGGACAATTCCATCCTAGGTTTTCTGTTTTTCCTCCACTACAGGCATCCCAGTGTTCCTTACTCTCTCCATTGGCACCATGAACATGTCCAAGAATGTCCTCCACAAACACGACCCAAGTGAAGGTTTTCATATGGGTACAATTCCATTCTAGGTTTTCTGTTTTCCTCCACCACAGGCATCCCAGTGTTCCTTACTCTCTCCATTGGCACCATGAACATGTCCAAGAATGTTCTCCACAAACACAACCCAAGTGAAGGTTTTCATACTGGTACGATTCAATCCTAGGTTTTTTGTTTTTCCTCCATCTTAGGCATCCCAGTGTTCCTTACTCTCTCCATTGGCACCATAAACATGTCCAAGATCCCTGTCAATGTCCTCCACAAACACCATACTGCTCATCACCCAAGTGAAGGCTTTCATACGAGGACAATTCCATCCAAGATGTTATGTGTTTCCTCCACCACAGACATCCCAGTGTTTCTGACTGTGTCACAACCACCGATGGTCCACTGATTATGGATCTGGACCAATGCATACACAGAACCCCCATGACTAACTCAACCTACTGGAGGGGTTTGAAGGGGCTGATCTTCCTTTCTGGGAGTTGTAGTTCACCCACAACCAGAGAAAACTGTAACTTCCACCGATGATGGACCTGGACTAATGCATACACGGAACCCCCATGACTAACTCAACCTACTGGAGGGGTTTGAAGGGACTGGCCTTCCTTTCTGGGAGTTGTAGTTCGCCCACAACCAGAGAAACTATAACTTCCACCAATGAGGGACCTGGACCAATGCATACACGGAACCCCCATGACTAACTCAACCTACTGGAGGGGTTTGAAGGGACTGGCCTTCCTTTCTGGGAGTTGTAGTTCACCCACAACCAGAGAAACAGTGACTTCCACCGATGATGGACCTGGATCAAGATATACACAGAACCCCCATGACTGACTCAACCTACTGAAGGGACTGATCTTCCTTTCTGGGAGTTGTAGTTCACCCACAACCAGAGAAATTGTGTCTTCCACCAATGATGGACCTGAATCAATGTATACACAGAACCCCCATGACTTACTCAACCTACTGGAGGGGTTGAAGGGACAGATCTTCCATTCTGGGAGTTGTAGTTCACCCACAACCAGAGAAACGGTGACTTCCACCAATGAGGGACCTGGATCAAGATATACATGGAACCCCCATGACTTACTCAACCTACTGAAGGGACTGATCTTCCTTTCTGGGAGTTGTAGTTCACCCACAACCAGAGAAATTGTGTCTTCCACCAATGATGGACCTGAATCAATGTATACACAGAACCCCCATGACTTACTCAACCTACTGGAGGGGTTGAAGGGACAGATCTTCCATTCTGGGAGTTGTAGTTCACCCACAACCAGAGAAACGGTGACTTCCACCAATGAGGGACCTGGATCAAGATATACATGGAACCCCCATGACTTACTCAACCTACTGAAGGGACTGATCTTCCTTTCTGGGAGTTGTAGTTCACCCACAACCAGAGAAACTAACTTCCACCGATGATGGACCTGGACCAATGCATACACGGAACCCCCATGACTGACTCAACCCACTGGAGAAGTTTGAAGGGACTGCCCTTCCTTTCTGGGAGATGTAGTTCACCCACAACCAGAGAAACGGTGACTTCCACGGATGATAGACCTGGGCCAATGCATACACAGAACCCCCATGACTGACTCAACCTACTGAAGGGACTGATCTTCCTTTCTGGGAGTTGTAGTTCACCCACAACCAGAGAAACTGTAACTTCCACTAATGAAGGACCTGGATCAATATATACATAGAACCCCCATGACTGACTCAACCTACTGGAGGTGTTTGAAGGGACTGCTCTTCCTTTCTGGGAGTTGTAGTTCATCCACAACCAGAGAAAACTGTAACTTCCACCGATGATGGACCTGAACTAATGCATACACGGAACCCCCATGACTAACTCAACCTACTGGAGGGGTTTGAAGGGACTGATCTTCCTTTCTGGGAGTTGTAGTTCACCCACAACCAGAGAAACTGTGACTTCCACCAATGGGGGACCTGGATCAATATATACACAGAACCCCCATGACTTACTCAACCTACTGGAGGGGTTGAAGGGACTGATCTTCCTTTCTGGGAGTTGTAGTTCACCCACAACCAGAGAAACTGTGACTTCCACCAATGGGGGACCTGGATCAATATATACACGGAACCCCCATGACTTACTCAACCTACTGAAGGGACTGATCTTCCTTTCTGGGAGTTGTAGTTCACCCACAACCAGAGAAACGGTGACTTCCACCAATGACGGACCTGGACCAATGCATACACGGAACCCCCATGACTGACTCAACCCAGTGGAGAAGTTTGAAGGGACTGATCTTCCTTTCTGGGAGTTGTAGTTCACCCACAACCAGATAAACTGTAACTTCCACCGATGATGGACCTGGACCAATGCATACACGGAACCCCCATGACTAACTCAACCTACTGGAGGTGTTTGAAGGGACTGATCTTCCTTTCTGGGAGTTGTAGTTCACCCACAACCAGAGAAATTGTGTCTTCCACCAATGATGGACCTGGATCAAGATATACACAGAACCCCCATGACTAACTCAACCTACTGGAGAAGTTTGAAGGGACTGATCTTCCTTTCTGGGAGTTGTAGTTCACCCACAACCAGAGAAACGGTGACTTCCACCAATGATGGACCTGGATCAAGATATACACAGAACCCCCATGACTGACTCAACCTACTGGAGAAGTTTGAAGGGACTGATCTTCCTTTCTGGGAGTTGTAGTTCACCCACAACCAGAGAAACGGTGACTTCCACCAATGATGGACCTGGATCAAGATATACACAGAACCCCCATGACTGACTCAACCTACTGGAGAAGTTTGAAGGGACTGATCTTCCTTTCTGGGAGTTGTAGTTCACCCACAACCAGAGAAACAGTGACTTCCACCAATGATGGACCTGGACCAATGTATACACAGAACCCCCATGACTTACTCAACCTACTGAAGGGACTGATCTTCCTTTCTGGGAGTTGTAGTTCACCCACAACGAGAGAAACTGTAACTTCCACCAATGATGGACCTGGACCAATGCATACACGGAACCCCCATGACTAACTCAACCTACTGGAAGGGTTTGAAGGGACTGATCTTCCATTCTGGGAGTTGTAGTTCATCCACAACCAGAGAAACTATAACTTCCACCAATGATGGACCTGGACCAAGGCATACACAGAACCCCCATGACTATCTCAACCTACTGGAGGGGTTTGAAGGGACTGATCTTCCATTCTGGGAGTTGTAGTTCACCCACAACCAGGGAAACTGTTCCTTCCACCAATGAGGGAGCGATTTGGATGATTTCCTCTCTCTCTTTCTTCTCTTCCATCCCTGGCCGCTCGGCCTCGGCCTCCCGAAGACATCTGCTTGGCTTCTCCCCCCTTCCCAGCCTTGGTCCTCCCACTTCTCCGCTTCTCCAAATAATTGTTTTCTTCCTCCCACGGACCTCCTTGATCTCCTTGCCAAGAGAAGCAAAGGGAGCAGCTGCCGGACCCAGGAAGGGAGCCAAGCGCCGCTCTCCAGACCTTGGCTTGCAAGGACATCCGCACTGGAGAGTTAATGCACTTCGGTGCCACTTGCGCCGCCAAGGCTCAAGGCCATGGAATGTTGGGAGTTGTAGTTTGGTGAGGAGCTTTGGGGCAGAGAAGGCTCAAGGCGTTGTCACATTACGAGCCTGTGATTGCATCAAGTTGTGACACTCACTAAGACATTTCTCTCGTTCTCTATCTCTTCACCTGTGTCTTTCTCTGTCCATCCATCCATTCATCTATCAATCCTTCCAATACATTTCTATCTCTTCACCTGTGTCTTTCTCTATCTATCCATCCATCCATTCATCTACCAATCCATCCATCCATTCACCAATACATTTATCTCATTCTCTATCTCTTCATCTGCATCACTATCTATCTATCCATCCATCCATCCATCCATCCATCTACCATCCATCCATCCATCCATCAAATCCATCCATCCATCCATTCATCTACCATCCATCCATCCATCCAATCCATCCATCCATTCATCTACCATCCATCCATCCAATCCATCCATCCATTCATCTACCATCCATCCATCCATCCAATCCATCCATCCATTCATCTACCATCCATCCATCCAATCCATCCATCCATTCATCTACCATCCATCCATCCATCCAATCCATCCATCCATTCATCTACCATCCATCCATCCAATCCATCCATCCATTCATCTACCATCCATCCACCCATCCAATCCATCCATCAATTCACCAATACATTTATCTCATTCTCTATCTCTTCACCTGTGTCTTTCTCTATCTATCTATCTATCTATCTATCTATCTATCTATCTATTTATCTATCCATCCATCCATCCACCCATCCACCAAGCTATCCATCCATTCACCAATACATTTATCTCATTCTCTATCTCTTCATCTGCATCTCTATCAATCCATCTATCTATCTGTCTATCCATCCATCCATCCATCCATCTACCAATCCACCCATTCACTAATACATTTATCTCATTCTCTATCTCTTCATTGCATCTCTATCTATCTATCCATCCATCCATCCATCCATCCATCCAATCCATCCATCCATTCATCTACCATCCATCCATCCATCCATCAATCCATCCATCCATCCAATCCATCCATCGATTCACCAATGCATTTATCTCATTCTCTATCTCTTCACCTGTGTCTTTCTCTATCTATCTATCTATCTATCTATCTATCTATCTATCCATCCATCCATTCATCTACCATCCATCCATCCATCCATCCATCCATCCATCCATCCAATCCATCCATCGATTCACTAATACATTTCTCTCATTCTCTGTCTCTTCACCTGTATCTTTCTCTATCTATCTATCTATCTATCTATCTATCTATCTATCTATCTATGTATCTATCTATCCATCCATCCATCCATCCATCCATCCATTCATCTATCAACCGTTCCATCAATTCACCAATACATTTCTATCTCTTCACCTGTGTCTTTATCTATCTATCTATCTATCTATCTATCCATCCATCCATCACCAATACATTTATCTCATTCTCTATCTCTTAACCTGTATCTTTCTCTATCTATCTATCCATCCATTCATCTGCATCACTATCTATCTATCTATCTATCTATCTATCTATCCATCCATCCATCCATCCATCTACCAATCCATCCATCTATTCACCAATACATTTATCTCATTCTCTATCTCTTCATCTGCATCTTTGTCTGTACCTTTCTCTATCTATCTATCTATCTATCTATCCATCCATCCATCCATCCATCCATCCATTCACTAATACATTTCTCTCATTCTCTATCTCTTCACCTGTATCTTTATCTATCTATCTATCTATCTATCTATCTATGTATCTATCTATCCATCCATCCATCCATCCATTCATTCATCTATCAACCCTTCCATCCATTCACCAATACATTTCTATCTCTTCACCTGTGTCTTTCTCTATCTATCTATCTATCTATCTATCCATCCATCCATCCATCCATCACCAATACATTTATCTCATTCTCTATCTCTTAACCTGTATCTTTCTCTATCTATCTATCCATCCATTCATCTGCATCACTATCTATCTATCTATCTATCTATCTATCTATCCATCCATCCATCCATCCATCCATCCATCTACCAATCCATCCATCTATTCACCAATACATTTATCTCATTCTCTATCTCTTCATCTGCATCTTTGTCTGTACCTTTTTCTATTTATTTATTTATCTATCTATCTATTTATCTATCTCTCCATCCGTTCATGTACCAATCCATCCATCCATTCACCAATACATTTATCTCATTCTTCATCTCTTCATCTGCATATCTATCTATCTATCTATCCATCCATCCATCCATCCATTCATCTACCAATCCATCCATTCACTAATACATTTCTCTCATTCTCTATCTCTTCACTTGTGTCTTTCTCTATCCATCCATTGATCTACCAATCCATCCATTCACCAATACATTTATCTCATTCTCTATCTCTTCATCTGTATCTATCTATCTATCTATCTATCCATCCATCCATTCAGATACCAATCCATCCATTCACCAATACATTTATTTCATTCTCTATCTCTTCACCTGGATCTTTCTCCATCTATCTAACCATCCATTCACCTACCAAGCCATCCATCCATTCACCAATACATTTCTCTTGTTCTCTGTCTATCTCTTCACCTGTGTCTTTCTCTGTCCGTCCATCCATTCATCTATCAATCCTCCCATCTATTCACCAATTCTATCTCTTCAGCTGTATCTTTCTCTATCTATCTATATATCCATCCCTCCATCCGTCCATCCATCCAATACATCCATCCACTCACCAATACATTTATCTTATTCTCTATCTCTGCATCTCTATCTATCTATCTATCTATCTATCTACCTATCTATCTATCCATCCATTCAACAATACATTTCTCTCGTTCTCTGTCTATCTCTTCACCTGTCCATCCATCCAATCATCTATCAATCCTTCCATCCATTCACCAATACATTTCTATCTCTTCACCTGTGTCTTTCTCTATCTATCTATCCATCTATCTATCCATTCATCTACCCATCCAACCATCCATTCACCAATACATTTATCTCATTCTCTATCTCTTCATCTGCATCACTATCTATCTATCCATCCATCCATCCATTCACCTACCAAGCCATCCATTCACCAATACATTTATCTCATTCTCTATTTCTTCATCTGTATCACTATCTATCTCTATCTATCTATCTATCTATCTATCTCTATCTATCTATCTATCTCTATCTATCTCTATCTATCTATCTATCTATATCTATCTATCTATCTATCTATCTATCTATCTATCTCTATCTATCTATCTATCTATCTATCTATCTATGGATATCATACATTTATGAATATATTTTTTCTGAATATTTTCCTGCAAGTATTTTAATGACTATTTTGTGAATATTTCTGCATACAATTTGCAAACTTTTTGTGAATATTTCTGCATACAATTTTGCGAACTTTTGTGAATATTTCTGCATGCAATTTTGTGAACTTTTTGGTGAATATTTCTGCATATAATTTTGCGACCATTTTTGTGAATATTTCTGCATGCAATTTTGTGAGCAATTTTGTGAACATTTTTGTGAATATTTCTGCATACAATTTTGCGAGCATTTTTGTGGACATTTCTGCATACAATTTTGCGAGCATTTGTGTGAATATTTCTGCATCCAATTTTGCGAGCATTTTTGTGGACATTTCTGCATACAATTTTGCGAGCATTTGTGTGAATATTTCTGCATACAATTTTGTGACCATTTTTGTGGACATTTCTGCATACAATTTTGCGAACATTTGTGTGAATATTTCTGCATACAATTTTGTGACCATTTTTGTGAATATTTCTGCATGCAATTTTGCGCGCATTTTTGTGTGAATATTTCTGCATACAATTTTGCGACCATTTTTGTGAACATTTCTGCATACAATTTTGCGACCATTTTTGTGAACATTTCTGCATACAATTTTGTGAACATTTTTGTGAACATTTCTGCATACAATTTTGTGAACATTTTTGTGAATATTTCTGCATACAATTTTGCAGACTTTTTTGTGGCTATTTCTGCATACAATTTTGTGCATTTTTGTGAATATTTCTGCATGCAATTTTGCAAACTTTTGTGAATATTTCTGCATACAATTTTGTGAGCATTTTTGTGGATATTTCTGCATGCAATTTTGCGAACATTTTTGTGAATATTTCTGCATATAATTTTGTGAACTTTTGTGAATATTTCTGCATACAATTTTGCAACCTTATTTGTGACTATTTCTTCATGCAATTTTTGTGAACTTTTTTGTGAATATTTCTGCATACAATTTCACAAACTTTTTAATGAATATTTCTGCATACAATTTTGCGCAATTTTTTGTGAATATTTCTGCATACAATTTTGTGATTTCTGCATACAATTTTGCAAACATTTTTGTGAATATTTCTGCATACAATTTTGTGAACTTCTTTGCGAATATTTTTCTGCAAAAATATTTATGAATATTTTTCTTGAATATTTTGTGAATATTTATACTTATTTTGCAGGAAAATATTCACAAAAATCATAAAAATATTCACAAAAATGTGCAGAACTATTCACCGGAAAATATTTGTAAAAATATTCATAAACATACAGCCCAAAGAACTCACAGCCTTCGACAACACAACCGTATTGCTCCGCAATTTGTTCATCGGGGTGCGCGTCAATCCCCCCAAAGTCAAGCATCAAAGGAAGGGCACAGCTGGGGACCCTCGAAGGCGGTCTCTCGTTGTCGTCGTCGTCGTCCCGTGGATTAGTCCGTGGGCAAAGTGTGAGCTCATGCCGGCCCTCAGACGGGCCACCTGTTTCCCATAAGCCGCCTAATCCCGCTCCATAATGACTCTTTATTAACGGACGACCCCCGGTCTTCATTACATGCCTTAATTAGTGTTTGGCGAGGGAACACAAAAGGGAGACGCGCGTGTGTCACATTTTCCAAAGAGCCACCAAAATAGCCTTTGGGGTCTGGGAAGTCCGAGTTCCTGTGTCGCAGTTGCGAGAGGCCAAAGGCGCACGTCTCGCTCTCGTTGACATTTGTCCACGGAGATCCTTCGCAAAATCCCGTCATTGTCATAGTCTCAGATGGAGAGCATGAGGATGATCCGATCGATCCTCAAGCTGTATATTTGCTTTTGTAATGCTATATATATATAGTAGGCTTGGGCAGTTTCGTTCCTTAATTTCGTAATTCGTTATTAATTCGTATTTAAATTAGCTTACGATCCAATATTGAGCCATTTTGGAATAGTGTGAGGAGTAATTAAGAATCGAAACAATTTTTCCAATTTTCGTAATTATTTCGTAATATAATATAATAATATATAATAAAATATATTATAATAATATAATATACAATAATATAATATATAATATATACAATATAGTATAATAATATAATATACAATAATATAATAATAATATAATAATATAATTATTTTCGTAATATAATACAATAATGTATAATATATAATACAATATATTATAATAATATAATATACAATAATATAATATTATAATATAATAATATAATAATATAATAATATAATATATAATAATATAATAATATATAATATTATCCGAATCCCTCTTTGAAGGTGAGAGGGTCGGTATATAAAACCTCGAAATAAATAAATAATATAATAATATAATATAATATATAATAATATAATATAATATAATAATATATAATAATATATAATAATATATAATAATATAATATATAATAATATAATATATAATAATATAATATAATATAATATAATATAATAATTGTCTTCTCCAGGAGAAGACAATTATGCTGGGGAAGGTGGAAGGTAAAAGGAAGAGGGGCCGACCAAGGGCAAGATGGATGGATGGCATCCTTGAAGTGACTGGACTGACCTTGAAGGAGCTGGGGGTGGTGACGGCCGACAGGGAGCTCTGCCGTGGGCTGGTCCATGAGGTCACGAAGAGTCGGAGACGACTGAACGAATGGACAACAGCAGCAGCAATAATATAATAATATATAATATTATAATATTATAATAATACAATATAATATATAATAATATTATATAATAATATATAATATTATATAATATTATATAATATATATAATATAATATAATATAATAATATATAATATAATATAATAATATTATAATAATAATATATAATATAATATATATAATATAATAATATATATTATAATATTATAATAATATATATATTATATATATATATAGCTGTACCTGCTACATGATGCTGTGGCCAACCTTCCCGCCCTCTTTCTCTCCTTTCTTCCTTTTCTACCTGTTTTCTTCCTTCCTTTGCTTTTTGTTTCCATCCTTCCTTCTCTCTTTCCTTCCTTCCCTCCCTCTTTCTCTCCTTCTTTCTTTCTCTCCTTCCTTCCTACCTTCCTTCCCCCTTTTTTTCTTTCCCTTCCCCTTTCTCTCCTTTCTTCCTTTTCTACCTCTTTCCTTCCTACCTCTGCTCTTTGGTTCCATCCTTCTCTCTTTCCTTCCTTGCCCCTTTTCCCCCCTTCCCTCATTCTCTCTTTCTTTCCCTCCCTCTTTCTCTCCTTCTTTCTTTCTTTCTCTCCTTCCTTCCTTCCTTCCTTCCTTCCCCCTTTTCTTTCTTCCCCATTCTCTCCTTTCTTCCTTCTCTACCTCTTTCCTTCCTTCCTTCCTCTGCTCTTTGGTTCCATCCTTCCTTCACTCTTTCCTTCCTTCCCTCTTTCTCCCCTTTCTTCCTTCCCTCCCTCTTTCTCTCCTTCTTTCTTTCTCTCCTTCCTTCCTTCCCCCCTTTTCTTTCCCTTCCCCTTTCTCCCCTTTCATCCTTTTTGACCTCTTTCCTTCCTTCCTCTGCTCTTTGGCTCCATCCTTCCTTCTCTCTTTCCTTCCTTGCCCCTTTTTCTTTCTCTCCCTCTTTCTCTCTTTCCTTCCCTTCCCCTTTCTCCCCTTTTTTCCTTCCTTCTCTTTCCTTTCTTGCCCCTATTTCCCCTTCCCTCATTCTCTCTTTCCTTCCCTCCCTCTTTCTCTCCTTTCTTCCTTCTCTACCTCTTTCCTTTCTTCCTCTGCTCTTTGGTTCCATCCTTCCTTCTCTCTTTCCTTCCTTGCCCCCTTCCCCCCCTCCCTCTTTCTCTCTTTCCTTCCCTCCCCCTTTCTCTCCTTTCTTCCTTCTCTACTTCTTTCCTTTCTTCCTCTGCTCTTTGGTTCCATCCTTCCTTCACTCTTTCCTTCCTTCCCTCCCTCTTTCCTTCCTTGCCCCTTTTTCTTTCTCTCCCTCTTTCTCTCTTTCCTTTCCTCTGTCTTTCTCCCCTTCCTTCCTTCCTTCTCTTTCCTTCGCAAAATCCCGCCGTTGTCATAGTCTCAAATGGAGAGCATGAAGATGATACGATAGATCCTCAAGCTGTATATTTGCTTTTGTAATGCTATATATATATAGTAGGCCTGGGTAACAACGCAAAAATTTGTTTCTAAAATCGATTTGTAATTGGGGTGTTTTTTTGTTTCGATATTTAAAATAATTACAAAATTTTCCAAAAAAAAAAGTTCGGTATTTACAAAATTTCGTAAATATTTACAAAACATTTTGTAAAGATGGCGCCCTTTTTTTTCAATATTTTTTAAATATTTTTTAAATTTAATTATTAATTTAGTAGAATAGGGAGGAGAAATTATTATTAAGGAGGGAAGGCAGGCACTCACTCTGGCGGGCCCTCTCGCTCGCCGCTCGCCCTCTCGCTCGCCCTCTCGCTCGCCCTCTCGCTCGCCGCTCGCCCTCTCGCTCGCCCTCTCGCTCGCCCTCTCGCTCGCCGCTCGCCCTCTCGCTCGCCCTCTCGCTCGCCGCTCGCCCTCTCGCTCGCCCTCTCGCTCGCCGCTCGCCCTCTCGCTCGCCGCTCGCCCTCTCGCTCGCCGCTCGCCCTCTCACTCGCCCTCTCGCTCGCTTGCTCAGCCGGCGTCGAGAGAGGAGAGCTCCCAGCAAGCCAGGCGGCCATCTTACGTATTTCCGAAATGGACGGAAATACAAAAAATTTTGGCGCCTGCCGTTTTCATATTTAAAAACACTTCCGGGTTTAAAAATAAGTTTTGTAATCGTTTTGTAATTCAAAAATTAACGAATTTTTTAATGAATTACGAATTAACGAAACGAATTGCCCAGCCCTAATATATAGCTGTACCTACTACATGATGCCGTGGCCAACCTTCCCTCCCTCTTTCTCTCCTTTCTTCCTTTTCTACCTGTTTTCTTCCTTCCTTCCTTCCTTCGCTTTTTGCTTCCATCCTTCCTTCTCTCTTTCCTTCCTTCCTTCCTTCCTTCCCCCCTCATTCTCTCTTTCTCTCCTTTCTTCCTTCTCTACCTCTTTCCTTTCTTCCTCTGCCCTTTGATTCCATCCTTCCTTTCCCCCTTTTCTTTCCCTCCCTCTTTCTCTCTTTCCTTCCTTTTTCTCCCCTTTCTTCCTTCCTTCTCCTTCCTTCCTTGCCCCCCTTCCCCCCTCCCTCATTCTCTCTTTCTCTCCTTTCTTCCTTCTCTACCTCTTTCCTTTCTTCCTCTGCCCTTTGATTCCATCCTTCCTTCGCTCTTTCCTTCCTTTCCCCCTTTTCTTTCCCTCCCTCTTTCTCTCTTTCCTTCCTCTTTCTCCCCTTTCTTCCTTCCTTCTCCTTCCTTCCTTGCCCCCTTTCCCCCCTCCCTCATTCTCTCTTTCTCTCCTTTCTTCCTTCTCTACCTCTTTCCTTTCTTCCTCTGCCCTTTGATTCCATCCTTCCTTCGCTCTTTCCTTCCTTTCCCCCTTTTCTTTCCCTCCCTCTTTCTCTCTTTCCTTCCTCTTTCTCCCCTTTCTTCCTTCCTTCTCCTTCCTTCCTTGCCCCCTTTCCCCCCTCCCTCGTTCTCTCTTTCTCTCCTTTCTTCCTTCTCTACCTCTTTCCTTTCTTCCCCTGCCCTTTGGTTCCATCCTTCCTTCGCTCTTTCCTTCCTTTCCCCCTTTTCTTTTCCTCCCTCTTTCTCTCTTTCCTTCCTCTTTCTCCCCTTTCTTCCTTCCTTCTCCTTCCTTCCTTGCCCCCTTTCCCCCCTCCCTCATTCTCTCTTTCTCTCCTTTCTTCCTTCTCTACCTCTTTCCTTTCTTCCTCTGCCCTTTGATTCCATCCTTCCTTCGCTCTTTCCTTCCTTTCCCCCTTTTCTTTCCCTCCCTCTTTCTCTCTTTCCTTCCTCTTTCTCCCCTTTCTTCCTTCCTTCTCCTTCCTTCCTTGCCCCCTTTCCCCCCTCCCTCATTCTCTCTTTCTCTCCTTTCTTCCTTCTCTACCTCTTTCCTTTCTTCCTCTGCCCTTTGATTCCATCCTTCCTTCGCTCTTTCCTTCCTTTCCCCCTTTTCTTTCCCTCCCTCTTTCTCTCTTTCCTTCCTCTTTCTCCCCTTTCTTCCTTCCTTCTCCTTCCTTCCTTGCCCCCTTTCCCCCCTCCCTCGTTCTCTCTTTCTCTCCTTTCTTCCTTCTCTACCTCTTTCCTTTCTTCCCCTGCCCTTTGGTTCCATCCTTCCTTCGCTCTTTCCTTCCTTTCCCCCTTTTCTTTTCCTCCCTCTTTCTCTCTTTCCTTCCTCTTTCTCCCCTTTCTTCCTTCCTTCTCCTTCCTTCCTTGCCCCCTTTCCCCCCTCCCTCATTCTCTCTTTCTCTCCTTTCTTCCTTCTCTACCTCTTTCCTTTCTTCCTCTGCCCTTTGATTCCATCCTTCCTTCGCTCTTTCCTTCCTTTCCCCCTTTTCTTTCCCTCCCTCTTTCTCTCTTTCCTTCCTCTTTCTCCCCTTTCTTCCTTCCTTCTCCTTCCTTCCTTGCCCCCTTTCCCCCCTCCCTCATTCTCTCTTTCTCTCCTTTCTTCCTTCTCTACCTCTTTCCTTTCTTCCTCTGCCCTTTGATTCCATCCTTCCTTCGCTCTTTCCTTCCTTTCCCCCTTTTCTTTCCCTCCCTCTTTCTCTCTTTCCTTCCTCTTTCTCCCCTTTCTTCCTTCCTTCTCCTTCCTTCCTTGCCCCCTTTCCCCCCTCCCTCGTTCTCTCTTTCTCTCCTTTCTTCCTTCTCTACCTCTTTCCTTTCTTCCCCTGCCCTTTGGTTCCATCCTTCCTTCGCTCTTTCCTTCCTTTCCCCCTTTTCTTTTCCTCCCTCTTTCTCTCTTTCCTTCCTCTTTCTCCCCTTTCTTCCTTCCTTCTCCTTCCTTCCTTGCCCCCTTTCCCCCCTCCCTCATTCTCTCTTTCTCTCCTTTCTTCCTTCTCTACCTCTTTCCTTTCTTCCTCTGCCCTTTGATTCCATCCTTCCTTCGCTCTTTCCTTCCTTTCCCCCTTTTCTTTCCCTCCCTCTTTCTCTCTTTCCTTCCTCTTTCTCCCCTTTCTTCCTTCCTTCTCCTTCCTTCCTTGCCCCCTTTCCCCCCTCCCTCATTCTCTCTTTCTCTCCTTTCTTCCTTCTCTACCTCTTTCCTTTCTTCCTCTGCCCTTTGATTCCATCCTTCCTTCGCTCTTTCCTTCCTTTCCCCCTTTTCTTTCCCTCCCTCTTTCTCTCTTTCCTTCCTCTTTCTCCCCTTTCTTCCTTCCTTCTCCTTCCTTCCTTGCCCCCTTTCCCCCCTCCCTCGTTCTCTCTTTCTCTCCTTTCTTCCTTCTCTACCTCTTTCCTTTCTTCCCCTGCCCTTTGGTTCCATCCTTCCTTCGCTCTTTCCTTCCTTTCCCCCTTTTCTTTTCCTCCCTCTTTCTCTCTTTCCTTCCTCTTTCTCCCCTTTCTTCCTTCCTTCTCCTTCCTTCCTTGCCCCCTTTCCCCCCTCCCTCATTCTCTCTTTCTCTCCTTTCTTCCTTCTCTACCTCTTTCCTTTCTTCCTCTGCCCTTTGGTTCCATCCTTCCTTCGCTCTTTCCTTCCTTTCCCCCTTTTCTTTCCCTCCCTCTTTCTCCCCTTTCTTCCTTCTCTACCTCTTTTCTTCCTTCCTTCACTTTTTGCTTCAACCCTTCTTTCTCTCTTTCCTTCCCTCCCTCTTTCTCTCCTTTCTTTTCCACACCAATGAAAAGCGAAAGGAACACTGGCACTCACTATAACCTGCAATGTCCTTGGAGGCAGGGCAGGAAAGGGTTAAGGGAGAGGCAGTGGGCAGAGTCATGCAAATTCCACACCAATGGGAAGAGAAAGGAACACTGGGATGTAGTGCTCACTATAACCTGCAATGTCCTTGGAGGTAGGGCAGGGAAAGGTTTAAGATAGAGGTAGTGGGTGGGTTCATGCAAATTCCACACCAATGGAGAGAGAAAGGAACACTGGGATGTAGCACTTACTTTAACCTGCAATGTCCTGGTTTAAGGGAGTGGCAGTGAGCAGGGTCATGCATATTCCAAACCAATGGAGAGAGAAAGGAACACTGGGATGTGGCGCTCACTATAACCTGCAATGTCCTTGGAGAGAGGGCAAGAAAGGGTTAAGGGAGAGGCAGTGGACAGGGTCATGCCAATTCCACACCAATGGAGAGAGTAAGGAACACTGGGATGTAGCGCTTACTCTTTGGAGGGAGGGCAGGAAGGGTTACGGGAGAGCTATTGGTGTCTCCTGTGTAGTGTGAGCTATAGTTTTTTGTGGAGGGGAGAGTCTGTGCAACTTGACACACCGCCACATACATGCAAAATCACTTTTATTATGTATCTATATGTATGTGTATATGTGTGTGTCTCACCTTCATCAGTGAAATGTGAAATGCCGTGTGCGAAAAGCGTGAAATGCGTATTTTTGTATTTATTTATTGGAATATTTGCAGACACAATGCTACAAAATCTTACATTTGTGTTGAGAGAGGTGTAACTGAATTCGGCACAAACTATTTAATGATTAACGGAGTGCGTTGTGTTAATTATTTTTACGACCTTTACTTCCTCGTACCAAGAAAGAACAGAACAAGTCTTCGCCAAACCTTTTAATAACGCTTGTTTTCCATCTCTTCCTCTCCAGAAATCCCACCGACGTTTTTGAATGATCCGGTCTAGTTTCGAAAGCATTAAGTAATGTTATGATTCTATGATATTTCAGTTCTATGATGTTGCAATTATACAATGCTGTGATTCTATGATATGTCACAATTGTACAATGTTGCTATTCTACGATGTCGCGATTCCGCAATGTCACGACTCTATGTTTTCATTCTACAGTGTCTCGATTATACGATGTCGCGATTCTACGATGTCGCGATTCTACGATGTCGCGATTCTATGATGTCGTGATTCTACAATGTCGTGATTCTGCAACGTCGTGATTCTGCAATGTCGTGATTTCTACAATGTCGTGATTCTACAATGTCGTGATTTTCTACAATGTTGCTATTCTACAATGTCGCAATTCCGCAATGTCACGACTCTATGTTTTCATTCTACATTGTCTCGATTCTACGATGTCGCGATTCTACAATGTCGCGATTCTACAATGTTGTGATTTCTACAATGTCATGATTCTACAATGTCATTCTAAGAAGTCTCAATTCTACGATGTTGTGATTCTACAATGTTGCGATTCTATAAAGTCATAATTTTACAAAGTTGTGATTCTACAAAGTCGTGATGCTATGATTTTGCAATTCCACAATGTCGTGATTCTACAATGTCGCGATTCTACGATGTCGCGATTCTACAATGTCGTGATTCTACAATGTCGTGATTCTACAATGTCGTGATTTCTACAATGTCGTGATTTCTGCAATGTCATGATTTCTACAATGTCGTGATTCTACAATGTCCTGATTTTCTACAATGTTGCTATTCTACAATGTCGCAATTCCGCAATGTCACGACTCTATGTTTTCATTCTACATTGTCTCGATTCTACGATGTCGCGATTCTACAATGTCGGGATTCTACAATGTCGTGATTCTACAATGTCGTGATTCTACAATGTCATTCTAAGAAGTCGCAATTCTACGATGTTGTGATTCTACGATGTCACGATTCTATAAAGTCATAATTTTACAAAGTTGTGATTCAACAATGTCGTGATTCTATGATTTTGCAATTCCACAATGTTGCGATTCTACAATGTCGTGATTCTACAATGTCGCGATTCTACGATGTCGAGATTCTACGAAGTCGCGATTCTACGATGTCGTGATTCTGCAATGTCGTGATTCTGCAATGTCGTGATTCTGCAATGTCGTGATTTCTACAATGTCGTGATTCTACAATGTCGTGATTTTCTACAATGTTGCTATTCTACAATGTCGCAATTCCGCAATGTCACGACTCTATGTTTTCATTCTACAGTGTCTCGATTCTACGATGTCGTGATTCTACAATGTCGTGATTCTACAATGTCATTCTAAGAAGTCGCAATTCTACGATGTTGTGATTCTACGATGTCGCAATTCTATAAAGTCATAATTTTACAAAGTTGTGATTCTACAAAGTCGTGATTCTATGATATCGCAATTCCACAACGTCGTGATTCTACAATGTCGTGATTCTACAATGTCATGATTCTACAATGTCGTGATTCCACAATGTCGTGATTCCGCAAGTCATGATTCTACGGTGTCGCGATTCTACGATGTCGCGATTCTACGATGTCGCGATTCTACGATGTTGCGATTCTGCAATGTCGTGATTCTGCAATGTCGTGATTTCTACAATGTCGTGATTCTACAATGTCGTGATTTCTACAATGTCGTGATTCTACAATGTCGTGATTTTCTACAATGTTGCTATTCTACAATGTCGCAATTCCGCAATGTCACGACTCTATGTTTTCATTCTACATTGTCTCGATTCTACGATGTCGTGATTCTACAATGTCATTCTAAGAAGTCGCAATTCTACGATGTTGTGATTCTACGATGTCGCAATTCTATAAAGTCATAATTTTACAAAGTTGTGATTCTACAAAGTCGTGATTCTATGATTTTGCAATTCCACAATGTCGTGATTCTACAATGTCGTGATTCTACAATGTCGTGATTCTACAATGTCATGATTCCACAATGTCGTGATTCCGCAAGTCATGATTCTACGATGGCGCGATTCTACGATGTCGCGATTCTACAATGTTGCGATTCTACAATGTCGCGATTCTGCAATGTCGTGATTCTGCAATGTCGTGATTCTGCAATGTCGTGATTCTGCAATGTCATGATTCTGCAATGTCGTGATTTCTACAATGTCGTGATTTCTACAATGTCGTGATTCTACAATGTCGTGATTTTCTACAATGTTGCTATTCTACAATGTCGCAATTCCGCAATGTCACGACTCTATGTTTTCATTCTACATTGTCTCGATTCTACGATGTCGCGATTCTACAATGTCGTGATTCTACAATGTCATTCTAAGAAGTCACAATTCTACGATGTTGTGATTCTACGATGTCGCGATTCTATAAAGTCATAATTTTACAAAGTTGTGATTCTACAAAGTCGTGATTCTATGATATCGCAATTCCACAACGTCGTGATTCTACAATGTCGTGATTCTACAATGTCATGATTCTACAATGTCGTGATTCTACAATGTCGTGAATCTACAATGTCGTGAATCTACAACGTCGTGATTCTACAACGTCGTGATTCTACAATGTCGTGATTCTACAATGTCGTGATTCTACAATGTCGTGATTCTACAATGTCGTGATTCTACAATGTCACGATTCTACAATGTCACGATTCTACAATGTTGTGATTCTACAATGTCGTGATTCTACAATGTCGTGATTCTACAATGTCACGATTCTACAATGTCGTGATTCTACAATGTCGTGATTCTACAATGTCGTGATTCTGCAATTTTGTAATTCTACGATGTTGTGATTCTACGTTTTGATTCTACGATGTCTCGATTCTACAATGTTGTCATTCTGTGATGTGTTTCTATGATGTTGCAACTCTACGATGTTGTGATTCATAACTCCTGCAGCAGATACTGGCTTGTTCAGTAGACTCTCCTCTACAGTCCCAACATATAAGAACTGTAACAGTAATAATACGAGGGGTGAATGAAAAGTAATGCCTCCACCTTGATAACTCCTCAACAGGTGGCAGTCCTGGTATGCGGAAGGTACTGGCTTGTTCAGTAGACTCTCCTCTACAGTCCCAACATGTAAGAATTGTAACAATAATAATACGAGGGGTGAATGAAAAGTAATGCCTCCACCTTCATAACTCCTGCAGCAGATACTGGCTTGTTCAGTAGACTCTCCTCTACAGTCCCAACATATAAGAATTGTAACAATAATAATACGAGGGGTGAATGAAAAGTAATGCCTCCACCTTGGTAACTCCTCAATAGTTTGCAGTCCTGGTATGTGGCAGGTGCTGGCTTGTTCAGTAGACTCTCCTCTACAGTTCCATTTTGGCAGGAAGGCTTAGCATTGAAAGGTTGTTTATAGTGATTGATGCAAGTTGTTTATAGTGATTGTGTTGTTAAAGTGCAAAGTATGAAACCATGCGCAGATGGTCGGTCAATGCAACTTAAGCGTGGCAGGTACTGGCTTGTTCAGTATACTCTCCTCTACAGTTCCATTTTGGCAGGAAACCTTAGCATTGAACGGTTGTGCTGTTAAAGTGCGAACTATGGAACCCCGTGCAGACGGTCGGTCAATGCGACTTAAGCAACGTATGCGGCAGGTACTGGCTTGTTCAGTAGACTCTCCTCTACAGTTCCATTTTGGCAGGAAACCTTAGCATTGAACGGTTGTGTTGTTAAAGTGCGAAGTATGGAACCCCGTGCGAACGGTCGGTCAATGCGACTTAAGCAACGTATGCGGCAGGTACTGGCTTGTTCAGTAGACTCTCCTCTACAGTTCCATTTAGGCAGGAAGCCTTAGCATTGAATGGCTGTGACTCCAGAGTGACTCCCTGGTATTTGGGAATCCTTCCCAGGTCATCCTCAGAGCTCAAGATGCTTGTTTGTTTTTAAGATTGTGTGTTAGATGGATTAGGAATCAGTTGGTTTTCCCTGTAATAGGCAGTAAGAGCACCTAAATCTTTGGAGAACTTCTGTTCAACCATCTCAAAGCTCCCTGCGTGGGTGGTGATGGCACGATCGTCAGCATAGATGAAACTTTCTGTCCCTTCTGGCAGTTGCTGGTCATTTGTGAAAATATTATATTTTATTATATAATAATAAATATTATATTTTTATTGTATGCTATTGTTTTTACTTGTTATAATTGTTGAGGTATCAAATTGTTACCAATTTGTGAACCGCTCCAAGTCGCCTCTGGGCTGAGAAGGGCTGTATATAAATATGGTAAATAGTAAATAAATAAATATTAAACATTGATGGCACAAGCATTCTGTTTTCGCCATCTGCTTCTCTGACCCTGGAACTCAACAAAAAAGCTCCTGTTTTGTAGCAATCGTACAATAATGACAGTAATAATATTTATTTATTTATTATTTATCGTGTCAGGAGCAAACCAAACATTATTGGTTTATTGTTAAATAATAGTAATAATATAATATAATAATAATAGTAATAATAATAATAATAATAGTTATAATCATGATAATGATATAATGCAAGTCAACATATATATGTAGGTATATTTTTGTTTTCCACATCCAGAGAGCATTGTGAATCTTTTGGGCAGATAAAGTCCTTGCTAGACTACAACTCTAAAGAATGCATTACAATGAGCCGTGGCAGTAGAACGAAAACTGCATTCATTCTACACTGCATTGTGTAGATGCCGTCCTTGGCCGACGTTGCTGGATGCACTCTCCAAGGTGCTGAACACTCAAAAATGTGTCAGGGATCCTGCCTATGTTCAGACTAGAATCTGGTGCGGATTGGGAGTTATAACGATATAATAGGACCCAGGGGCGGCTCATCCATTACGCGAAGTAAGCCGTCGCAGAATACTTTTTTTGCCAGGGGTGCAAAGGCACCTCTGTAAATGCCCCTCGACCACCACTTGAGGAGCGCCCCCTCAGCTCACAACAGCCCTAGCAGTCCGGGGGGAGCCTCGGCTTTCTTGCCTCATTGCTGGGCGATCCTCTTCCCAAAGGGGCCGGGCCCTTGAGCCTCGCCTCGCCTCGCCCCTCTCGTTCCTGCTCCACCCGGCCACCGGGTGCGCGAGCAGAGCCGGCGCTCAATCGTTCTCCACATTCGATCCCTTCCCCATGACTGGCTCCCTTTCCCGATCCCCCAGCGCTCCACCCGCCTCCTCTCCTCTCCCCAATCCGCGGGTGGGCAAAGAGGCGGAGCCGCCGCGTCTGGCCTGCTTCGGGTCCGAAGGCGTGTCTGAAGACCCCAGCGTGCGCACCAAAAGTCGCCTCTTCTCCTGACTTTCTCTTCAGCCATTGGGACCAAGAGAGAGAGAGAGAGAGAGAGCCCCTCCGGCTGGAGGTATCTCCCACCACCGCTCCCTCCTTTGTTTTTGCGCCCACCTTCAGGAAAGGTGGGCATCTCCACCTCTCTCTCTCTCTCTCTCTCTCTCTCTCTCTCGGTCCCAATGGCTGAGGAGAAAGTCAGGAGAAGAGGTGACTTTTGGTGCACACGCCGGGGTCTTCAGGCACGCCTCCGGACCCAAAGCGGGCCAGGCAAGGGAGCAATGCGGCAAGTGTAGTTACTGGGATGTATAGTTCACCTACAATCAAAGAGCATTCTGAACTCCACCAATGATGGAATTGAACCAAATATGGCACACAGAACTCCCACGACGAACAGAAAATATATATCAATGATTGGTGGGGGGGGGGGGTCACCAAAATACTGTTTGCTTACCGTTGAAAATTACCTAGGGCCGCCTATGGGAGGACATGTCGGGAAACAGGTTGTAAAAGAGATGCGGATACCGCGGTTCTGCAGATGCCGCGGTTCTGCGGATACCGTGGTACTGCGGATACCGTGGTTCTGGGGATACCGCGATTCTGAGGATACCGTGGTTCTGCGGATACCGCGGGTCTCAAAAGCTTCTGGGAATGGGAGTTCCCACCCCCAGTTTATATTTAATCCACCTCTCCCCTGAGTTTTGGAATCCAAAATCTGGTTAAGCCTGAATTAAAGGCCTTTCCTGACCAGGCAGTGGCCTGGAACCGTCTGCTGGGGAAGGAGATGATTAACTGGGAGGCGGTGAGGGTATTGGTGGAGGGTCTTTGGATCACAGGCCATCCCCGAGTTACAAACATCCGACTTACAAACGACTCATAGAATCATACCATTCTGATATCATACCATCATAGAATCACAACCTCATAGAATCAGAGCATCGTAGAATCATAACATTGTAGAACTGCGACATTGTAGAGTCACAATATCGCAGAATCATGACATCACATATAGGCCTGGGTAACAACGCAAAAATTTGTTTCTAAAATCGATTTGTAATTGGGGTGTTTTTTTGTTTCGATATTTAAAATAATTACAAAATTTTCCAAAAAAAAAGTTCGGTATTTACGAAATTTCGTAAATATTTACAAAACATTTTGTAAAGATGGCGCCCTTTTTTTTTCAATATTTTTTAAATATTTTTTAAATTTAATTATTAATTTAGTAGAATAGGGAGGAGAAATTATTATTGAGGGAAGGCAGGCACTCACTCTGGCGGGCCCTCTCGCTCGCTGCTCGCTCGCCGCTCACCCTCTCGCTCGCCCTCTCGCCCTCTCGCTAGGATGGGTTCCTTCCAGGAGGGGCTCTTTTTCCCAGGCTGCCAAACTACAACTCCCAGGATGCTACAGCATTGAGCCAATGAAAGAAAGAGAAGGAGACCTCCCTCTCGCCCTCTCGCTCGCCCTCTCGCTCGCCCTCTCACTCGCCCTCGCCCTCTCGCTCGCCCTCTCGCTCGCCGCTCGCCCTCTCACTCGCCCTCTCGCTCGCCGCTCGCCCTCTCACTCGCCCTCTCGCTCGCCGCTCGCCCTCTCGCTCGCCCTCTCGCTCGCCACTCGCCCTTGCCCTCTCGCTTGCCGCTCGCCCTCTCGCTCGCTCTCTCACCCGCCGCTCGCCCTCTCGCTCGCCGCTCGCCCTCTCACTCGCCCTCTCGCTCGCTGCTCGCCCTCGCCCTCTCGCTTGCCGCTCGCCCTCTCACTCGCCCTCTCACCCGCCGCTCGCCCTCTCGCTCGCCGCTCGCCCTCTCACTCGCCCTCTCGCTCGCTGCTCGCCCTCGCCCTCTCGCTCGCCGCTCACCCTCTCGCTCGCCCTCTCGCTTGCTCAGCCGGCGCCGAGAGAGGAGAGCTCCCAGCAGGCCAGGCGGCCATCTTACGTATTTCCGAAATGGACGGAAATACAAAATTTTTTGGCGCCTGCCGTTTCGATATTTAAAAACACTTCCAGGTTTAAAAATAAGTTTTGTAATCGTTTCGTAATTCAAAAATTAACGAATTTTTTAACGAATTACGAATTAACGAAACGAATTGACCAGCCCTAACACATAATCAAGATACTGTAGAATCAAAATGAAATCATGCACATTGTAGAATCGCAACATCGTAGAATCAGAGCGTGGTAGAATCACGACACTGTAGAATTGAAATATTGTAGAATCACAACCTCGCAGAATCACGACATCGTAGAATCAAAACAGAATCACATCATTGTAGAATCGTGACAGTGTAGAATCACGACATCGTAGAATTGCAATATCGTAGAATCGCGATATCGTAGAATCACAACGTCGTAGAATTGCAACGTCGTAGAATCACAACATCATAGAACCATCGTAGAATCAGAATCACGACATTGTATAATCATGACATTGTAGAATTGTTATACCATAGAATCACAACTTTGTAGAATCATTACTTTGTAGAATCACGACATCGTAGAATCACATTGCAGAATGATGACAACATAGAATCAAGACATTGTAGAATCACGACATTGTAGAATTGCAAAATTTCAAAATCACGGCATCACAAAATGCTAACATTGTAAAATCATGACATTGTACAATTGTGACATTGTAGAATCATGACATTGTATAATCATGACATTGTAGAATTGCGATATCATAGAATCACAACTTTGTAGAATCACGACTTTGTAGAATCACGACTTTGTAGAATCACGACATCGTAGAATTACAACATCGTAGAATTGCGACATCTTAGAATCACATCGCAGAATGATGACATCATAGAATCACAACTTTGTAGAATTGCTACATTGTAGAATCGCAACATTGTAGAATCACGGCATTGTAGAATTGTGACATTGTAGAATCATGACATTGTATAATCATGACATTGTAGAATTGCAACATTGTAGAATCATGACATTGTATAATCATGACATTGTAGAATTGCGATATCATAGAATCACAACTTTGTAGAATCACGACTTTGTAGAATCACGACTTTGTAGAATCACGACATCGTAGAATTACAACATCGTAGAATTGCGACATCTTAGAATCACATCGCAGAATGATGACATCATAGAATCACAACTTTGTAGAATTGCTACATTGTAGAATCGCAACATTGTAGAATCACAGCATTGTAGAATTGTGACATTGTAGAATCATGACATTGTAGAATTGCAACATTGTAGAATCATGACATTGTATAATCATGACATTGTAGAATTGCGATATCATAGAATCACAACTTTGTAGAATCACGACTTTGTAGAATCATGACTTTGTAGAATCGCGACATCGTAGAATCACAAAGTTGTGGTTCTATGATATCGCAATCCAACCCTTCATGCCTCCCCCTTGGTAACTCCTCAATAGTTTGCAGTCCTGGTATGCGGCAGGTACTGGCTTGTTCAGTAGACTCTCCTCTACAGTCCCACCATATAAGAATAGTAACAACAATAATACGAGGGGTGAATGAAAAGTAATGCCTCCACCTTCATAACTCCTGCGGCAGATACTGGCTTGTTCAGTAGACTCTCCTCTACAGTCCCAACATATAAGAATAGTAACAATAATAATACGAGGGGTGAATGAAAAGTAATGCCTCCACCTTCATAACTCCTGCGGCAGATACTGGCTTGTTCAGTAGACTCTCCTCTACAGTCCCAACATATAAGAATAGTAACAATAATAATACGAGGAGTGAATGAAAAGTAATGCCTCCACCTTCATAACTCCTGCGGCAGATACTGGCTTGTTCAGTAGACTCTCCTCTACAGTCCCAACATATAAGAATAATAACAATAATAATACGAGGGGTGAATGAAAAGTAATGCCTCCACCTTCATAACTCCTGCAGCAGATACTGGCTTGTTCAGTAGACTCTCCTCTACAGTCCCAACATATAAGAATAGTAACAATAATAATACGAGGGGTGAATGAAAAGTAATGCCTCCACCTTCATAACTCCTGCGGCAGATACTGGCTTGTTCAGTAGACTCTCCTCTACAGTCCCAACATATAAGAATAGTAACAATAATAATACGAGGGGTGAATGAAAAGTAATGCCTCCACCTTCGTAACTCCTGCGGCAGATACTGGCTTGTTCAGTAGACTCTCCTCCACAGTCCCAACATATAAGAATTGTAACAATAATAATACGAGGGTTGAATGAAAAGTAATGCCTCCACCTTCATAACTCCTGCGGCAGATACTGGCTTGTTCAGTAGACTCTCCTCTACAGTCCCAACATATAAGAATAGTAACAATAATAATACGAGGGGTGAATGAAAAGTAATGCCTCCACCTTCATAACTCCTGCGGCAGATACTGGCTTGTTCAGTAAACTCTCCTCTACAGTCCCAACATATAAGAATAGTAACAATAATAATACGAGGGGTGAATGAAAAGTAATGCCTCCACCTTCATGCCTCCCCCTTGGTAACTCCTCAATCTGCCGCAGGAGTTATGAAGGTGGAGGCATTACTTTTTACTCAACCCTCGTATTATTATTGTTGCTATTCTTATACTATGGGACTACAAGTCCCCTCTGACCGTCGTCCTTGTGGTTCACGGCGAGCCCAAAGTGGTCAAGGAAGAGGGAAAGGCATAAGGAAGGGACGCCGTTGCAAGGCCAATGGCGGGAGGCCAACCTTCTGCCCGTTCGTTTGCTATTTGCCTTGGAACAGGAAGCCTCCCCCCGACTCCCCTCCTATTTATACAGCTTACCCCAGGAATAAACCAATTACTCTTGTTTAAAAGCTATCTTAAAAAATAACAGCCCTTCTCCTTCTCCTCTCTCTCTCGCTCTCTCGCTCTCCCTCCCCGTAAGGTCCCGCGCACATCTGTAACCTCTGGGAGAAAGGCATCCTCCTTCTCCTCCTTGCAAGGCCTGCCAGCTGTCCTGGCCGAAATCCGCCTTTTTGGAGGCTGTTTACCGCGTCCGTAAACAACACATTGCGGCACAACATATCTCCCAATATAGCTTCAAGTGGAAGAAAGGGAAGGAGGGAGATGCGGCGACGGAGGGAGAAAGAGGACGACTTTGGCGCCTTTGCACCACTGCGGAAAACACATCAGCTATCATATCTCCTCTCAACCTTCTCTTCTTCAGGCTAAACATGCCCAGCTTCTTAAGCCGCTCCTGAATTCTTCTTTGGTGATTTCTCCCTTTTTCCACTTCTTGTGCATGTCTCTTTTGTGTCTTAGCACAGTTAGAAGTTCTTTGGACATCCATTCTGGCTTCTTTGCACTTGTCCTATTTTTTCTCCTGCCTTCTAGCCCTTCATCTAAGTCATTAATAAAGATGTTCAACAGGACCGGGCCAATGGTTCCGAAATGACTTCCGCTAGTTCCTTCAATACTCTTGGGTGTAGTTGATCTGGCCCTGAAAGGGGACTTGGACTCATTGAGAGCGGCCAGGTATTCCTGGACGACTTGTTTCCCAATTTGGAGTTGGATGTCCTCTAATCCCTCATCCACTCCATCTTGCTGAGGTTGAAGATGACTTTCTTTTTGTGAGAAGACCGAGGCAAAGAAGGTATTTAGTAGTTCTGCCTTTTCCCTATCGTCCCCTGTCAGCATTGCCCCATCTTCTCCTTGAAGAGGCCCTATCGCCTCCTTGTTTTTCCTTTTTCTACTGACATAAGAAAAGAATCCCTTTTTATTGTTTTTAATGTCCCCGGCAAGCCTGAGCTCGTTTTGTGCTTTAGCCTTGCGGACCTTTTCCCTACAGGTGTTGGCTATTTGTTTGTATTCTTCTTTGGTGATTTCTCCCTTTTTCCACTTCTTGTGCATGTCTCTTTTGTGTCTTAGCACAGTTAGAAGTTCTTTGGACATCCATTCTGGCTTCTTTGCACTTGTCCTATTTTTTCTCTTTGTTGGCACAGTTTGCAATTGCGCCTTGAGTATTTCACTCTTGAGAAATTCCCATCCATCCGTAACTCCCTTGTCTTTTAGTATCTGTGTCCATGGAATGCTGCTCAGTGTTTCCTTCATTTTTTGGGCTTGTTCTCCAGACCCTTGATCATTTTAGTCGCCCTCCTCTGGACACATTCCAGCTTGTCAATATCTCTCTTGAATTGTGGTGCCCAGAATTGGACACAACATTCCAGGTGTGGTCTAACCAAAGCAGAATAGAGGGGTAGCATGACTTCCCTAGATCTAGACACTATGCTCCTCTTGATGCAGGCCAAAATCCCATTGGCATTTTTTGCCGCTGCATCACATTGTTGGCTCATGTTTAACTTCCTGTCAACGAGGACTCCAAGATCTTTTTCACACATACTGCTCTCAAGCCAGGCATCCCCCATTCTGTCTCTTTGCATTTCGTTTTTCCTGCCCAAATGGAGTATCTTGCATTATCCCTACAGGTGTTGGCTATTTGTTTGAATTCTTCTTTGGTAATTTCTCCCTTTTTCCACTTCTTGTGCATGTCTCTTTTGTGTTGGCGTGGAGGTCAACTCATCATTGGATAAATGTAGGCACTGAATGGATAGACCTTTGCAGAAGGCAAAGTGTTGGTTTCGTGCCTTGGGTTTTGTCACTGCCGCTTTCATGTTGGGCTTGGGTCCTGTATCTGCAGGTTGCTGTACTGTTTGTGTTTCAACTCGGCTTGGATTCTCATGAGTGCGGATTTCCCCTTCCTCGACTTCAGACTGCTTTTGATGACGACGCTGACTATGTGGACTTTGGAACCTCACAACTTCGGACTTGGCTTTCTTCGACCTCGGACTTCTTTTGACTACGGCTCTTGCTTCACGGCTCTTTGTTTGTCCGTCCTCATTTGCTGTGTTGTTTTGCAAGACTTTGGAAGCAATTCAGTTTAATATGGATCTTTTCTTTGGATAATCCGGATTATTGCTTTAGTTTGTTTTTTAGAATCATAGAATCATAGAATCAAAGAGTTGGAAGAGACCTCCTGGGCCATCCAGTCCAACCCCATTCTGCCAAGAAGCAGGAATATTGCATTCAAATCACCCCTGACAGATGGCCATCCAGCCTCTGTTAAAAGCTTCCAAAGAAGGAGCTTCCACCACACTCCGGGGCAGAGAGTTCCACTGCTGAACAGCTCTCACAGTCAGGAAGTTCTTCCTCATGTTCAGATGGAATCTCCTTTCTTGTAGTTTGAAGCCATTGTTCCATTGCATCTTAATCTCCAGGGAAGCAGAAAACAAGCTTGCTCCCTCCTCCCTGTGGCTTCCTCTCACATATTTATACATGGCTATCATATCTCCTCTCAGCCTTCTCTTCTTCAGGCTAAACATGCCCAGTTTCTTAAGCTGCTCCTGAATTCTTCTTTGGTGATTTCTCCCTTTTTCCACTTCTTGTGCATGTCTCTTTTGTGTTTTAGCACAGTTAGAAGTTCTTTGGACATCCATTCTGGCTTCTTTGCTCTTGTCCTATTTTTTCTCTTTGTTGGCACAGTTTGCAATTGCGCCTTGAGTATTTCACTCTTCAGAAACTCCCATCCATCCGTAACTCCCTTGTCTTTTAGTATCTGTTTCCATGGAATGCTGCTCAGTGTTTCCTTCATTTTTCGGGCTTGTTCCCCAGACCCTTGATCATTTTAATCGCCCTCCTCTGGACACATTCCAGCTTGTCAATATCTCTCTTGAATTGTGGTGCCCAGAATTGGACACAATATTCCAGATGTGGTCTAACCAAAGCAGAATAGAGCATGGGGAGCATGACTTCCCTAGATCTAGACACTAGGCTCCTCTTGATGCAGGCCAAAATCCCATTGGCTTTTTTTGCCGCTGCATCACATTGTTGGCTGTCCAAAGGGGATGCTGACAAGCTGGAATGTGTCCAGAGGAGAGTGACTAAAATGATAAAAGGTCTGGAGAACAAGCCCTATGAGGAGCGGCTTAAGGAGCAGGGCATGTTTAGCCTGAAGAAGAGAAGGCTGAGAGGGGATATGATAGCCATGTATAAATATGTGAGAGGAAGCCACAGGGAGGAGGGAGCAAGCTTGTTTTCTGCTTCCTTGGAGACTAGGATGCAATGGAATAATGGCTTCAAACTACAAGAGAGGAGATTCCATCTGAACATGAGGAAGAACTTCCTGACTGTGAGAGCCGTTCAGCAGTGGAACTCTCTGCCCCGGAGTGTGGTGGAGGCTCCTTCTTTGGAAGCTTTGAAACAGAGGCTGGATGGCCATCTGTCAGGGGTGATTTGAATTCAATATTCCTGCTTCTTGGCAGAATGGGGTTGGACTGGATGGCCCAGGAGGTCTCTTCCAACTCTTGGATTCTATGAGAAGCCTTATTCTTGACCTGCATCTTCTCCCACAGTGAAGGCATTGGTTTCCAGGTGGAAGTTGGTTCTGGTCGGGGTTGGCTTGATGCGCCTTCCTCCTGGCACGCTTCTCTCTTTCACCCTCCACTCGTGCCTCCTCGAATTCTGCAGCACTGCTGGTCACAGCTGACCTCCAGCTGGAGCGCTCAAGGGCCAGGCCTTCCCAGTTCTCAGTGTCTATGCCAGAGTTTTTAAGGTTGGCTTTGAGCCCATCTTTCAATCTCTTTTCCTGCCCACCAACATTCCGTTTTCCGTTCTTAAGTTCAGAGTAGAGCAACTGGTTTGGGAGACGGTGGTCAGGCATCCGGACAACGTGGAGTTGATGGCAGAGGACCTTCGCTTCAGTGCTGGTAGTCTTTGCTTCTTCCAGCACGCTGATGTGTGTCCGCTTGTCTTTCCAAGAGATTTGCAGGATTTTCCAGAGGCAGTGTTGATGGAATCGTTCCAGGAGTTTCATGTGACGTCTGTAGACAGTCCACGTTTCGCAGGCATAGAGCAGGGTTGGGAGGACAATGGCTTTATAAACAAGCACCTTGGTATCCCTGTGGATGTCCTGGTCCTCAAACACTCTCTGCTTCACTCTCTGCTCTCTTCCCTTCTTTCTCTTCCTTTCCTTCCTTCTTCTCCTTCCTTTCCTTCATTCCTTTCTCTTCCTTCCTTCCTTCCTTCCTTCCTTCCTTCCTTCTTTTCTATTCCTTTCCTTTCCTTCCTTTTTCTCATTCCTTTCCTTCTTTCCTTTCCTTTCTCTTCCTTCCTTCCTTCCTTCCTTCCTATTCCTTTCCTTCCTTCTTCTCATTCCTGTCCCTCTTTCCTTTCTCTTCCACCTTTCCTCTTGCCTTCTTTCTCTTCCTTCCCTTCCTTCTTCTCATTCCTTTCCTTCTTTCCTTTCCTTTCTCTTCCTTCCTTCCTTCCTTCCTTCCTTCCTTCCTTCCTTCCTTCCTATTCCTTTCCTTCCTTCCTTCCTTCCTATTCCTTTCCTTTCTTCTTCTCATTCCTTTCCCTCTTTCCTTTCTCTTCCACCCTTCTTCTTCCCTTCTTTCTCTTCCTTCCCTTCCTTCTTCTCATTCCTTTCCTTCTTTCCTTTCTCTTCCTTCCTTCCTTCCTTCCTTCCTCTTCCTATCCTTCCTTCTTCTCATTCCTTTCCTTTCCTTCCTTCCTTCTTCTCATTCCTTCCCCTCTTTCCTTTCTCTTCCTTCCTTCCTTCCTTCCTTCCTATTCCTTTCCTTCCTTCTTCTCATTCCTTTCCCTCATTCCTTTCTCTTCCTTCCTTCCTCTTGCCTTCTTTATCTTCCTTCCCTTCCTTCTTCTAATTACTTTCCTTCTTTCCTTTCCTTTCTCTTCCTTCCTTCCTTCCTTCCTTCCTTCCTTCCTTCCTTCCTATTCCTTTCCTTTCTTCTTCTCATTCCTTTCCCTCTTTTCTTTCTCTTCCACCCTTCCTCTTCCCTTCTTTCTCTTCCTTCCCTTCCTTCTTCTCATTCCTTTCCTTCTTTCCTTTCTCTTCCTTCCTTCCTTCCTTCCTTCCTATTCCTTTACTTCCTTCTTCTCATTCCTTTCCCTCTTTCCTTTCTCTTCCTTCCTTCCTTCCCCTTCCTATTGTTCCTTTTTCTCATTACTTTCCTTCTTTCCTTTCTCTTCCTTCCTTCCTTCCTTCCTTCCTTCCTTCCTTCCTTCCTATTCCTTTCCTTCCTTCTTCTCACTCCTTTCCCTCTTTCCTTTCTCTTCCATCCTTCCCTTCTTTCTCTTCCTTCCCTTCCTTCTTCTCATTACTTTCCTTCTTTCCTTTCTCTTCCTTCCTTCCTTCCTTCCTTCCTTCCTTCCTTCCACTTCCTATCCTTCCTTCTTCTCATTCCTTTCTCTTCCTTCCTTCTTTCCCCTTCCTATCCTTCCTTCTTCTCATTCCTTTCCTTCTTTCCTTTCTCTTCCTTCCTTCCTTCCTCTTCCTTTCATTCCTTCTCATTCCTTTCCCTCTTTCCTTTCTCTTCCTTCCTTCCTTCCTTCCTTCCTTCCTTCCTCCCTTCCTATTCCTTTCCTTCCTCCTTCTCATTCCTTTCCTTCTTTCCTTTCTCTTCCTTCCTTCCTTACTTCCTTCCTATTCCTTTCCTTTCTTCTTCTCATTCCTTTCCCTCTTTCCTTTCTCTTCCTTCTTTCCTTCCTTCCTTCCTTCCTCTTCCTATCCTTCTTTCTTCTCATTCCTTTCCTTCTTTCCTTTCTCTTCCTTCCTTCCTTCCTATTCCTTTCCTTCCTTCTTCTCATGCCTTTCCCTTTTTCCTTTCTCTTCCTTCCTTCATTCCTTCCTTCCTCTTCCTATCGTTCCTTCTTCTCAATCCTTTCCTTCTTTCCTTTCTCTTCCTTCCTTCCTTCCTTCCTTCCTATTCCTTTCCTTCCTTCTTCTCATTCCTTTCCCTCTTTCCTTTCTCTTCCTTCCTTCCTTCCTTCCTCTTCCTATCGTTCCTTCTTCTCATTACTTTCCTTCTTTCCTTTCTCTTCCTTCCTTCCTTCCTTCCTTCCTTCCTATTCCTTTCTTCTTCTCATTCCTTTCCCTCTTTCCTTTCTCTTCCTTCCTTCCTTCCTTCCTTCCTTCTTCTTCCTATCCTTCTTTCTTCTCATTCCTTTCCTTCTTTCCTTTCTCTTCCTTCCTTCCTTCCTTCCTATTCCTTTCCTTCCTTCTTCTCATTCCTTTCCCTCTTTCCTTTCTCTTCCTTCCTTCCTTCCTTCCTCTTCCTATCGTTCCTTCTTCTCATTCCTTTCCCTTTTTCCTTTCTCTTCCTTCCTTCCTTCCTTCCTTCCTTCCTTCCTTCCTTCCTTCCTCTTCCTATCCTTCCTTCTTCTCATTCCTTTCCTTCTTTCCTTTCTCTTCCTTCCTTCCTTCCTCTTCCTTTCATTCCTTCTCATTCCTTTCCCTCTTTCCTTTCTCTTCCTTCCTTCCTTCCTTCCTTCCTATTCCTTTCCTTCCTTCTTCTCATTCCTTTCCTTCTTTCCTTTCCCTTCCTTCCTTCCTCTTCCTTTCATTCCTTCTCATTCCTTTCCTTCTTTCCTTTCTCTTCCTTCCTTCCTTCCTTCCTTCCTTCCTTCCTTCCTTCCTTCCTTCCTATTCCTTTCCTTCCTTCTCATTCCTTTCCCTCTTTCCTTTCTCTTCCTTTTCTTTCCTCTTCCCTTCTTTCTCTTCCTTTCGACGCAGAGTGTCGCAGGGCAAGCCACGACCTGCCTGACTATTCTCGTTCCACCTTTGGCGATTTCTTTCTCAGGTGGATTTCGTAGAAATTGTGTGTTATCTTTAAGGTGGATCAAAATATTAAAACTGGTATTATTAGTAATAATTAATTAATTAATTAATTACCAATATTTTCCATTTTCAGAAAAGTCAGTTGTACAAAATGCATGAGGTTGTGGGTGAACTACAACTCCCATCATGCCAGGTTCACCCCCTGAAACTCCATCAGAACTTAAAGTTTGTTGTGTTGGGCAAGTTGTAGTTTTCCAAGGCCTGGAGTCTTTCCAAGGACCACGTGGTACACACCACACTTGAACCGCCCTTGCCTCAATGCTATGATATATGGGAGTTGTAGTTTTCTAAGGTCTGGAGCCTTATCCCTGGCAAAAAGGGGGGGGGTGGCAAACTACAGCTCCCAGGACCCCAGAGCATAGACTCATGTAGTTGAAGTGATGTATCAGACTACATCCCTAGGGCAATGGGATTCTGGGAGTTGTAGTTTCCCAAGGTCTGGAGCCTTATCCTTGCCAAAAGGGGGGAAGGGTGGCAAACTACAATTCCCAGGACCCCATGGCGTATAGACTCACGCAGTTCAAGTGACCTATCAAAGTGCATCCCTAGGGCGATTGGCTCCTGGGGGTTGTAGTTTCCCAAGGTTTGGAGCCTTATCCCTGTCAAAAGGAGCGGTGGCAAACTACAACTCCCAGGACCCCAGGGCATAGGCCCATGCAGTTGAAGTGATTATCAAACGGCATCTCTAAGACGATCGGACCCTGGGAGTTGTAGTTTCCCAAGGTTGTCGGGCCTTTCCCAGGACCACATAGCGCAGACTTGAACTTCCCCTGCCTTGATGCTATGGGAAATGGGAATTGTAGTTTCCCAAGGTCTGGAGCCTTATTCCTGCCAAAAAAGAGGAGGGGGCAAACTACAACTCCCAGGACCCCATGGCATAGACCCATGCAGTTCAAATGATTTATCAGACTGCATCCCTAGGGCGATTGTATCCCAGGAGTTGTAGTTTCCCAAGGTCTGGGGCATCCCTAGGGCTATTGAATCCTGGGAGTTGTAGTTTTTCAAGGTCGGGGACATCCCTAGGGCTATTGGATCCTGTGAGTTGTAGTTTCTCAAGGTCCGGGGCATCCCTAGGGCGATTGTATCCTGAGAGTTGTAGTTTCCCTAGGGCGATTGTATCCTGAGAGTTATTGTTCCTCAAGGTCCGGGGCATCCCTAGGGCTATTGGATCCTGAGAGTTGTATCCTGAGAGTTGTAGTTTCCCAAGGTCTGGGAATGCCATTGAACGTCTATAGAGAAGGTAGAGAGGTAGAATGGAGTATCTGTGGGGAAGGGCGCTCAAGGAGTGAGTTGGTCTGTGGGAAAAGAAAATGTTTCCCTAGGGCGATTGTATCCTGAGAGTTATAGTTCCTTCAGGTCCAGGGTATCCTGGGGGTTGTAGTTTCTCAAGGTCCGGGACATCCCTAGGGTTATTGAATCCTGGGAGTTGTAGTTTCCCTAGGGCGATTGTATCCTGAGAGTTATAGTTCCTCAAGGTCCAGGGTATCCTGGGGGTTGTAGTTTCTCAAGGTCCGGGCATCCCTAGGGCAATTGTATCCTGAGAGTTGTAGTTCCTCAAGGTCCGGGGCATCCCTAGGGCAATTGGATCCTGAGAGTTATAGTTCCCTAGGGCAATTGTATCTTGAGAGTTATAGTTCCCTAGGGCAATTGTATCCTGAGAGTTATAGTTCCTCAAGGTCCGGGGCATCCCTAGGGCTATTGGATCCTGGGAGTTGTAGTTTCCCTAGGGCGATTGTATCCTGAGAGTTATAGTTCCCTGGGGCGATTGTATCCTGAGAGTTATAGTTCCTCAAGGTCCAGGTTATCCTGGGGGTTGTAGTTTCTCAAGGTCCGGGACATCCCTAGGGCGATTGTATCCTGAGAGTTATAGTTCCTCAAGGTCCAGGGTATCCTGGGGGTTGTAGTTTCTCAAGGTCCGGGACATCCCTGGGGCTATTGGATCCTGAGGGTTGTAGTTTCCCTAGGGCGATTGTATCCTGAGAGTTATAGTTCCTCAAGGTCCAGGGAATCCTGGGGATTGTAGTTTCTCAAGGTCCGGGGCATCCCTAGAGCTATTGGATCCTGGGAGTTGTAGTTTCCCTAGGGCGATTGTATCCTGAGAGTTATAGTTCCTCAAGGTCCGGGGCATCCCTAGGGCAATTGTATCCTGGGGGTTGTAGTTTCCCTAGGGCGATTGTATCCTGAGAGTTATAGTTCCTCAAGGTCCAGGTTATCCAGGGGGTTGTAGTTTCTCAAGGTCCGGGACATCCCTAGGGTGATTGTATCCTGAGAGTTGTAGTTTCCCTGGTGCGATTGTATCCTGAGAGTTATAGTTCCCTGGGGCGATTGTATCCTGAGAATTATAGTTCCCCAAGGTCCAGGGTATCCTGGGGTTTTAGTTTCCCACGGTCCGGGGAATCCCTAGGGCAATTGTATCCTGAGAGTTGTACTTTCCCTAGGGCAATTGTATCCTGAGAGTTATAGTTTCTCAAGGTCCAGGTTATCCAGGGGGTTGTAGTTTCTCAAGGTCCGGGACATCCCTAGGGTGATTGTATCCTGAGAGTTGTAGTTTCCCTGGTGCGATTGTATCCTGAGAGTTATAGTTCCCTGGGGCGATTGTATCCTGAGAGTTATAGTTCCCCAAGGTCCAGGGTATCCTGGGGTTTTAGTTTCCCACGGTCCGGGGAATCCCTAGGGCAATTGTATCCTGAGAGTTGTACTTTCCCTAGGGCAATTGTATCCTGAGAGTTATAGTTTCTCAAGGTCCAGGGCATCCCTAGGGCAATTGTATCCTGGGGGTTGTAGTTTCCCTAGGGCAATTGTATCCTGAGAGTTGTAGTTTCCCTAGGGCGATTGTATCCTGAGAGTTATAGTTTCTCAAGGTCCAGGGCATCCCTAGGGCAATTGTATCCTGGGGGTTGTAGTTTCCCTAGGGCAATTGTATCCTGAGAGTTGTAGTTTCCCTAGGGCAATTGTATCCTGGGGGTTGTAGTTTCTCAGGGTCCAGGGCATCCCTAGGGCAATTGTATCCTGGGGGTTGTAGTTTCCCTAGGGCGATTGTATCCTGAGAGTTATAGTTCCTCAAGGTCCAGGTTATCCTGGGGGTTGTAGTTTCTCAAGGTCCAGGACATCCCTAGGGCGATTGTATCCTGGGGGTTGTAGTTTCTCAAGGTCCAGGGCATCCCTAGGGCTATTGGATCCTGAGAGTTGTAGCTCCTCAAGGTCCAGGGCATCCCTAGGGTGATTGTATCCTGAGAGTTGTAGTTTCCCACGGTCCGGGGCATCCCTAGGGTGATTGTATCCTGGGAGTTGTAGTTTCCCACGGTCCGGGGCATCCCTAGGGCTATTGGATCCTGGGAGTTGTAGTTTCCCTAGGTCCGGGGGATCCCTAGGGCGATTGTATCCTGAGAGTTATAGTTCCTCAAGGTCTAGGGTATCCTGGGAGTTGTAGTTTCCCAAGGTCCGGGGCATCCCTAGGGCTATTGGATCCTGGGAGTTGTAGTTTCTCAAGGTCCAGACCATCCCTAGGGTGATTGTAGTTTCTCAGGGTCCGGGGCATCCCTAGGGCTATTGGATCCTGGGAGTTGTAGTTTCCCTAGGGCGATTGTATCCTGAGAGTTATAGTTCCTCAAGGTCCGGGGCATCCTTAGGGCTATTGTATCCTGAGAGTTGTAGTTTCCCTAGGGCAATTGTATCCTGAGAGTTATAGTTCCTCAAGGTCCAGGGCATCCCTAGGGCTATTGGATCCTGAGGGTTGTAGTTTCCCTAGGGCGATTGTATCCTGAGAGTTATAGTTCCTCAAGGTCCGGGGCATCCCTAGGGCTATTGGATCCTGGGAGTTGTAGTTTCCCTAGGGTGATTGTATCCTGAGAGTTATAGTCCCTCAAGGTCCAGGTTATCCTGGCGGTTGTAGTTCCTCAAGGTCCGGGACATCCCTAGGGTGATTGTATCCTGAGAGTTGTAGTTTCCCACGGTCTGGGGCATCCCTAGGGCTATTGGATCCTGGGAGTTGTAGTTTCCCAAGGTCCGAGGGATCCCTAGGCCGATTGTATCCTGAGAGTTATAGTTCCTCAAGGTCTAGGGTATCCTAGGGGTTGTAGTTTCCCAAGGTCCGGGGCATCCCTAGGGCTATTGGATCCTGAGAGTTGTAGTTTCCCTAGGGAGATTGTATCCTGAGAGTTATAGTTCCTCAAGGTCCAGGTTATCCTGGGGGTTGTAGTTTCTCAAGGTCCGGGGCATCCCTAGGGCTATGGGATCCTGGGAGTTGTAGTTTCTCAAGGTCCAGGACATCCCTGGGGTGATTGTATCCCGAGAATTGTAGTTTCCCATGGTCCGGGACATCCCTAGGGTGATTGTATCCTGGGAGTTGTAGTTTCCCAAGGTCCGGGGCATCCCTAGGGTGATTGTATCCTGAGAGTTGTAGTTTCCCACGATCCGGGGCATCCCTAGGGCTATTGGATCCTGGGAGTTGTAGTTTCCCAAGGTCCAGGGCATCCCTAGGGCTATTGGATCCTGAGAGTTATAGTTCCTCAAGGTCTAGGGTATCCTGGGAGTTGTAGTTTCCCAAGGTCCGGGGCATCCCTAGGGCTATTGGATCCTGGGAGTTGTAGTTTCTCAAGGTCCAGACCATCCCTAGGGTGATTGTAGTTTCTCAGGGTCCGGGGCATCCCTAGGGCTATTGGATCCTGGGAGTTGTAGTTTCCCTAGGGCGATTGTATCCTGAGAGTTATAGTTCCTCAAGGTCCGGGGCATCCTTAGGGCTATTGTATCCTGAGAGTTGTAGTTTCCCTAGGGCAATTGTATCCTGAGAGTTATAGTTCCTCAAGGTCCAGGGCATCCCTAGGGCTATTGGATCCTGAGGGTTGTAGTTTCCCTAGGGCGATTGTATCCTGAGAGTTATAGTTCCTCAAGGTCCGGGGCATCCCTAGGGCTATTGGATCCTGGGAGTTGTAGTTTCCCTAGGGTGATTGTATCCTGAGAGTTATAGTCCCTCAAGGTCCAGGTTATCCTGGCGGTTGTAGTTCCTCAAGGTCCGGGACATCCCTAGGGTGATTGTATCCTGAGAGTTGTAGTTTCCCACGGTCTGGGGCATCCCTAGGGCTATTGGATCCTGGGAGTTGTAGTTTCCCAAGGTCCGAGGGATCCCTAGGCCGATTGTATCCTGAGAGTTATAGTTCCTCAAGGTCTAGGGTATCCTAGGGGTTGTAGTTTCCCAAGGTCCGGGGCATCCCTAGGGCTATTGGATCCTGAGAGTTGTAGTTTCCCTAGGGAGATTGTATCCTGAGAGTTATAGTTCCTCAAGGTCCAGGTTATCCTGGGGGTTGTAGTTTCTCAAGGTCCGGGGCATCCCTAGGGCTATGGGATCCTGGGAGTTGTAGTTTCTCAAGGTCCAGGACATCCCTGGGGTGATTGTATCCCGAGAATTGTAGTTTCCCATGGTCCGGGACATCCCTAGGGTGATTGTATCCTGGGAGTTGTAGTTTCCCAAGGTCCGGGGCATCCCTAGGGTGATTGTATCCTGAGAGTTGTAGTTTCCCACGATCCGGGGCATCCCTAGGGCTATTGGATCCTGGGAGTTGTAGTTTCCCAAGGTCCAGGGCATCCCTAGGGCTATTGGATCCTAGGAGTTGTAGTTTCCCACGATCTGGGGCATCCATAGGGTGATTGTTTCCTGAGAGTTGTAGTTTCCCAAAGTCCGGGACATCCCTGGGGTGATTGTATCCCGAGAGTTGTAGTTTCCCAAGGTCCGGGGCATCCCTAGGGCTATTGGACCCTGGGAGTTGTAGTTTCCCACGATCCGGGACATCCCTGGGGTGATTGTATCCTGAGAGTTGTAGTTTCCCACGATCCGGGGCATCCCTGGGGTGATTGTATCCTGAGAGTTGTAGTTTCCCACGGTCTGAGGCATCCCTAGGGCGATTGTATCCTGAGAGTTATAGTCCCTCAAGGTCCAGGTTATCCTGGGGGTTGTAGTTTCCCACGGTCCAGGGCATCCCTAGGGCTATTGGATCCTGGGAGTTGTAGTTTCTCAAGGTCCGGGGCATCCCTGGGGTGATTGTATCCTGAGAGTTGTAGTTTCCCAAGTTCTGGGACATCCCTAGGGCGATTGTATCCTGAGAGTTGTAGTTTCCCACGGTCCGGGGCATCCCTATGGTGATTGTATCCTGAGAGTTGTAGTTTCCCACGGTCCGGGGCATCCCTGGGGCTATTGGATCCTGGGAGTTGTAGTTTCTCAAGGTCAGGGGCCTCCCTAGGGCAATCGTATCCTGAGAGTTGTAGTTTCCCAAGGTCCGGGGCATCCCTATGGTGATTGTATCCTGAGAGTTGCAGTTTCCCAAGGTCCGGAGTCTTTCCCAGGACTGTTAGGGATGGTGGGAGTTGTAGTCCCAAACACCTGGAGGGAGAGCCAGGGAAGAAGAAGAAGTGCCGCCAGCTCGGAGGGGGGGAGGAGGAGGTCTGCCGGGGCCGCTCCTCCCCCGCCGCCTGTCCCGCCTCGAAGGAAGGCAGGGAGGCGGACCCCGTCCACTCCTTCTTCATTCCTGCATTCCCTCCTTCCTCGCTTCCCAGCTGACAGCCTCCGTCTCCGCCTGCCTGCCTGCCTGCCTGCCTGGGCGCCTGCTGCTTCTCCTCCTCGTTCTCCTCGTTCTCCTCGTTCGTCCTCCAGGATGAGCCCCGGCCGGTACCTCCTCCGCTCCCTGCTCCTCCTCATCCTCGCCGCCTTCTCCGCCAACGCCAGCAACTGGCTGTGAGTGAGTCTCTTCCCCTTCCAGAGAGAGAGAGAGAGAGGCAGCCCACCCGTGCCCTTCTCCCACGCCTCGCGGGAAAGGGACAGCCAGAGACAGAGAGAGAGAGAGAGAGAGAAGCACCCAGGCAGACTCATGACACCTAAGGTAGAGAGGGATAGACACAGCTCATGCCATTGAACGTCTATAGAGAAGGTAGAGAGGTAGAATGGAAGTCAATGAGTGAGTTGGTCTGTGGGAAAAGAAAAGGGTCCCCGATATCCGCGGCCCCTTTGAGATAGACACCCAATGAATGTCCATGGAGAAGGTAGAGAGATATATAATGTAGTTGAATGTCGATGGAGAAGATAGAGAAATAGAATGGAATATCTACAGGGAAGGGAAGGGTCCACAATATCCGCGTACCCTTGAAGATAGACACCAAATTAATGTCTATGGAGAAGGCAGGCTCATGCCACCCAATGCCTAAGCTAGAGAGGGATAGACAACTCATGACATTGAACGTCTATAGAGAAGGTAGAGAGGTAGAATGGAAGATCTGTGGGGAAGGGCAGTCAATGAGTGAGTTGGTCTGTGGGAAAAGAAAAGGGTCCTTAATATCCGCAGCCCATTTGAGATAGACACCCAATGCAATTGAATGTCTGTGGAGAAGACAGAGAGATAGATAATGTACTTGAATGTCTATGGAGAAGGTAGAGAGGTAGAATGGAATATCTGTGGGGAAAGGCAGTCAATGAGGGAGTTCGTCTGTGGGGAAAAAAAAGGGTCCCCAATATCCGCGGCCCCTTTGAGATAGACACTGAATTAATGTCTATGGAGAAAGCAGAGAGATAGATAATGTAGCTGAATGTCTATACAGAAGGTAGAGAGGTAGAATGGAATATCTGTGGGGAAGGGCAGTCAATGAGGGAGTTGGTGTGTGGGAAAAGAAAAGGGTCCCCGATATCCGCGGCCCCGTTGAGATAGACACCAAATTAATGTCTATGGAGAAGGTAGAGAGATAGATAATGTAGTTGCATGTCTATGGAGAAGGTAGAGAGATAGATAATGTAGTTGAATGTCTATGGAGAAGGTAGAGAGATAGATAATGTAGTTGAATGTCTATGGAGAAGGTAGAGAGATAGATACTGTAGTTGCATGTCTATGGAGAAGGTAGAGAGATAGATAATGTAGTTGCATGTCTATGGAGAAGGTAGAGAGATAGATACTGTAGTTGAATGTCTATGGAGAAGGTAGAGAGATAGATAATGTAGTTGCATGTCTATGGAGAAGGTAGAGAGATAGATAATGTAGTTGAATGTCTATGGAGAAGGTAGAGAGATAGATACTGTAGTTGCATGTCTATGGAGAAGGTAGAGAGATAGATAATGTAGTTGCAGGTCTATGGAGAAGGTAGAGAGATAGATAATGTAGTTGAATGTCTATGGAGAAGGTAGAGAGAATGGAATATCTATGGGGAAGGGCAGTCAATGAGGGAGTTGGTCTGTGAGAAAAGAAAAGGGTCCTCGATATCCGCGGCCCCTTTGAGATAGACAATGAATTAATGTCTATGGAGAAGGTAGAGAGATAGATAATGTAGTTGCATGTCGATGGAGAAGGTAGAGAGATAGATAATTAATGTCTATGGAGAAGGTAGAGAGATAGATACTGTAGTTGAATGTCAATGGAGAAGGTAGAGACATAGAATGGAAGGTCTGTGGGGAAGGGCAGTCAATTAGTGAGTTGGTCTGTGGGAAAAGAAAAGGGTCCACAATATCCGCAGCCCCTTTGAGATAGACACCGAATTAATGTCCATGGAGAAGGTAGAGAAATAGAATGGAATGTAGTTGACTGTCTATGGAGTTGAATGTCTATGGAGAAGATAGAGAGATAGATAATGTAGTTGAATGTCTGTGGAGAAGGTAGAGATAGAATGGAATATCTATGGGAAAGAAAAGGGTCCTCAATATCCGCGGCCCCTTTGAGATAGACACCAAATTAATGTCTATGGAGAAGGTAGAGAGATAGATACTGTAGTTGAATGTCTATGGAGAAGGTAGAGACATAGAATGGAAGATCTGTGGGGAAGGGCAGTCAAGGAGGGAGTTGGTCTGTGGGAAAAGAAAAGGGTCCCCGATATCCGCGGCCCCGTTGAGATAGACACCAAATTAATGTCTATGGAGAAGGTAGAGAGATAGATACTGTAGTTGAATGTCTATGGAGAAGGTAGAGAGATAGATAATGTAGTTGCATGTCTATACAGAAGGTAGAGAGGTAGAATGGAAGACCTGTGGGGAAGGGCAGTCAATGAGGGAGTTGGTCTGTGGGAAAAGAAAAGGGTCCTCGATATCCGCGGCCCCGTTGAGATAGACACCGAATTAATGTCTATGGAGAAGGTAGAGAGATAGAATGGAATATCTACAGGGAAGGGAAGGGTCCACAATATCCGCGGCCCCTTTGAGATAGACACCTAATGCAATGGAATGTCTATGGAGAAGGTAGAGACATAGAATGGAAGATCTGTGGGGAAGGGCAGTCAATGAGTGAGTTGGTCTGTGGGAAAAGAAAAGGGTCCTCGATATCCGCGGCCCCGTTGAGATAGACACCAAATTAATGTCTATGGAGAAGATAGAGAGATAGATAATGTAGTTGAATGTCTATGGAGAAGGTAGAGAGATAGATAATGTAGTTGAATGTCGATGGAGAAGGTAGAGACATAGAATGGAATATCTGTGGGGAAGGGCAGTCAATGAGGGAGTTGGTCTGTGGGAAAAGAAAAGGGTCCCCGCTATCCGCGGCCCTTTGAGATAGACACCCAATGAATGTCTATGAAGAAGGTAGAGAGATAGATAATTAATGTCTATGGAGAAGGTAGATAGATACTGTAGTTGAATGTCTATGGAGAAGGTAGAGACTTAGAATGGAAGATCTGTGGGGAAGGGCAGTCAAGGAGGGAGTTGGTCTGTGGGAAAAGAAAAGGGTCCCCGGTATCCGCGGCCCCGTTGAGATAGGCACCGAATTAATGTCTATGGAGAAGGTAGAGAGATAGATAATGTAGTTGAATGTCTATGGACAAGATAGAGAGATAGAATGGAATATCTGTGGGAAAGAAAAGGGTCCTCAATATCTGCGCCCCCTTTGAGATAGACACCGAATTAATGTCTATGGAGAAGGTAGAGAGATAGATACTGTAGTTGAATGTCTATGGAGAAGGTAGAGAGGTAGAATGGAATATCTGTGGGGAAGGGCAGTCAATGAGTGAGTTGGTCTGTGGGAAAAGAAAATCGTCCTCGGTATCCGCGGCCCCGTTGAGATAGACACCGAATTAATGTCTATGGAGAAGGTAGAGAGATAGATAATGTACTTGAATGTCTATGGAGAAGGTAGAGAGATAGATAATGTAGTTGAATGTCGATGGAAAAGGTAGAGAGATAGATAATGTCTTTGAATGTCTATACAGAAGGCAGAGACGTAGAATGGAACATCTACGGGGAAAGGCAGTCTATGGGAAAGGAAAGGGTCCACAATATCCGCGGCCTCTTTGAGATAGACACCTAATGCAATGGAATGTCTATGGAGAAGGTAGAGAGATAGATAATGTAGTTGAATGTCTATGGAGAAGGTAGAGAGATAGAATGGAATATCTGTGGGGAAAGGCAGTCAATGAGTGGTCCACAATATCCGCAGCCCGTTTGACATAGACACCCAATGTACTTGAATGTCTATGGAGAGGGAAGAGAGATAGATAATTAATGTCTATGGAGAAGGTAGAGAGATAGATAATGAAGTTGAATGTCTATGGAGAAGGTAGAGACGTAGAATGCAATATCTACGAGGAAGGGCAGTCTATGGGAAAGGGAAGGGTCCACAATATCCGCGGTCCCTTTGACATATACACCTAATGCAATGGAATGTCTATGGAGAAGGTAGAGAGATAGATAATGTAATTGCATATCTATGGAGAAGGTAGAGACGTAGAATGGAATATCTGTGGGGAAGGGCAGTCAATGAGTGAGTTGGTCTGTGGGAAAAGAAATGGGTCCACGATATCCGTGGCTCCTTTGAGATAGACACCGAATTAATGTCTATGGAGAAGTTAGAGAGATAGATAATGTAGTTGAATGTCTATGGAGAAGGTAGAGACGTAGAATGGAATATAGAGTGTGGGGAAGGGCGGTCATTGAGTGAGTTGGTCTGTGGGAAATGGAAGGGTCCCAGATATCCGCAGCCCTTTTGGGATAGACACCTAATGCAATTGAATGTCTATGGAGAAAGTAGAGAGGTAGAATGGAATATCTGCGGGGAAGGACAGTCAATGAGTGAGTTGGTCTGTGGGAAAAGAAAATGGTCCTCGATATCCGCGGCCCCTTTGAGATAGACACCAAATTAATGTCTATGGAGAAAGTAGAGAGACAGATAATGAAGTTGAATGTCTATGGAGAAGATAGAGACGTAGAATGGAAGATCTGTGGGGAAGGGCAGTCAATGAGGGAGTTGGTCTGTGGGAAAAGAAAATGGTCCTCGATATCCGCGGCCCCTTTGAGATAGACACCAAATTAATGTCTATGGAGAAAGTAGAGAGACAGATAATGAAGTTGAATGTCTATGGAGAAGGTAGAGACGTAGAATGGAATATAGAGTGTGGGGAAGGGCGGTCATTGAGTGAGTTGGTCTGTGGGAAATGGAAGGGTCCCAGATATCCGCAGCCCTTTTGGGATAGACACCTAATGCAATTGAATGTCTATGGAGAAAGTAGAGAGGTAGAATGGAATATCTGCGGGGAAGGACAGTCAATAAGTGAGTTGGTCTGTGGGAAAAGAAAATGGTCCTCGATATCCGCGGCCCCTTTGAGATAGACACCAAATTAATGTCTATGGAGAAAGTAGAGAGACAGATAATGAAGTTGAATGTCTATGGAGAAGATAGAGACGTAGAATGGAAGATCTGTGGGGAAGGGCAGTCAATGAGGGAGTTGGTCTGTGGGAAAAGAAAACGGTCCCCGATACCCACGGCCCCGTTGAGATAGACAGCAAATTAAAGTCTATGGAGAAGGTAGAGAGATAGAATGGAATGTAGTTGAATGTCTATGTAGTTGAATGTCTATGGAGAAGATAGAGAGGTAGATAATGTAGTTGAATGTCTATGGGGAAGATAGAGAGATAGAATGGAATGTCTATGGGAAAGGGAAGGGTCCACTTTGAGATAGATACCGAATTAATGTCTATGGAGAAGGTAGAGAGATAATGTAGTTGAATGTCTATGGAGAAGATAGAAAGATAGAATGGAATATCTACGGGGAAAGGCAGTCTATGAGAAAGGGAAGGGTCCACAATATCCGCGGCCCCTTTGAGATAGACACGCAATGCAATTGAATGTCTATGGAGAAGACAGAGAGATAGATAATGTAGTTGAATGTCTATGGAGAAGATAGAGAGATAGAATGGAATATCTATGGGAAAGGGAAGGGTCCACAATATCCGCAACCTATTTGAGATAGACACCCAATGCAATTGAATGTCTATGGAGAAGGTAGAGAGATAGATAATGTAGTTGAATGTCTATGGAGAAGGTAGAGAGGTAGAATGGACTATCTATGGGAAAGGGAAGGGTCCACAATATCCGCAACCTATTTGAGATAGACACCCAATGCAATTGAATGTCTATGGAGAAGGTAGAGAGATAGATAATGTAGTTGAATGTCTATGGAGAAGGTAGAGAGGTAGAATGGACTATCTACGGGGAAGGGCAGTCAATGAGGGAGTTGGTCTGTGGGAAAGGAAAGGGTCCACGATATGCGCGGCCTATTTGATATAGACACCCAATGCAACTGAATGTCTATGGAGAAGGTAGAGAGGTAAAATGGACTATCTACAGGGAAGGGCAGTCAAAGAGTGAGTTGGTCTATGGGAAAGGGAAGGGTCCATGATATCCGCAGCCATTTGAGATAGACACCCAATGCAATTGAATGTCTATGGAGAAGGTAGAGTTATAGATAATGTAGTTGAATGTCTATGGAGAAGGTAGAGAGATAGAATGGAATATCTATGGGAAAGGGAAGGGTCCACAATATCCGCGGCCCCTTTGAGATAGACATCTAATGCAATGGAATGAGATAGATAATATAGTTGAATGTCTATGGAGAAGATAGAGAGATAGAATGGAAAATCTATGGGAAAGGGAAGGGTCCACAATATCCGCAGCCCCTTTGAGATAGGCACCTAATGCAATGGAATGTCTCTGGAGAAGGCAGAGAGATAGATAATGTAGTTGAATGTCTATGGAGAAGATAAAAAAGGTAGAATGGAATGTCTATGGGAAGGGTGGTCAATAAGTGAGTTGGTCTATGGGAAAGGGAAAGGTCCACGATATCCGCGGCCATTTGAGATAGACACCCAATGCAACTGAATGTCTATGGAGAAGGTAGAGAGGTAGAATGGAATATCTACAAGGGAAAGGTCCACAATATCCGCGGCCCCTTTGAGATAGACACCTAATGCAATGGAATGTCTATGGAGAAGGTAGAGAGATAGATAATGTAGTTGAATGTCTATGGAGAAGGTAGAGAGGTAGCCCCTTTGAGATAGACACCTAATTCAATTGAATGTCTATAGAGAAGGTAGAAAGGTACAATGAAATATCTGTGGGGAAGAACAGTCAATGGGTGAGTTGGCCTATGGATATCCACGGCCCATTTGAGACAGACACCCAATTAATGTCTATGGAGAAGGTAGAGAGATAGATAATGTAGTTGAATGTCTATGGAGAAGGTAGAGAGGTAGAATGGAATGTCTATGGAGAAGGGCGGTCAATGAGTGAGTTGGTCTATGGGAAAGGGAAGGGTCCGCGATATCCACGGTCATTTGAGATAGACACCTAATGCAACTGAATGTCTATGGAGAAGATAGAGAGGTAGAATGGAATGTCTATGAGGAGGGGTGGTCAATGAGTGAGTTGGTCTATGGGAAAGGGAAGGGTACCCATTATCCATGGCCCCTTTTAGAAAGACACATAATGCAATTGAATGTCTATGGAGAAAATAGAGAGACAGATGAAGACAAAGTCTCTCTGTGTAGAGGTAGATAGACAAGGCATGCACTCAAATGCCTATGAAGAAGGTAGAGAGACAGAATGGAATGTCTATGGGGAAGGGCAGTCAAGGAGTGAGTGGGTCTATGGGAAAGGGAATGGTACCCGTTATCCACGGCCCCTTTGAGATAGACACCCAATGCAATTGAATGTCTAGGGAGAAGGTAGGGAGATTGATAATGCAATTGAATGTTTATGGAGAAGGGAAGGGAATGAGTGAGTGAGTGAGTCTATTGGAAAAGGGTCCTCTATGTCCGCGGCCTCTTTTATCCATGCACCTTTTCGATAAGACACCTAATGTAATTGAATGTCTCTGGAGAAGGTGGAGAGATCGATAATGCAATGGAATGTCTATGGAGAAGGGAAGGGAGTGAGTGAGTGAGTCTATGGGAAAGGGAAGGGCCCTCTATATCCGCGGCCTCTTTTATCCATGCACCGTTTCGATAAGACACCTTATGTAATTGAATGTCTAGATCGTAATTGAATTATGTAATTGAATGGAGAGATCGATAATGCAATGGAATGTCTATGGAGAAGGGAAGGGAATGAGTCTATGGGAAAAGGAAGGGTCCTCTATATCCGCGGCCTCTTTTATCCATGCACCGTTTCGATAAGACACCTAATGTAATTGAATGTCTATGGAGAAGGTGGAGAGATCGATAATGCAATGGAATGTCTATGGAGAAGGGAAGGGAATGAGTGAGTGAGTCTATGGGAAAAGGAAGGGTCCTCTATATCCGCGGCCTCTTTTATCCATGCGCCTTTTTGATAAGACACCTTATGTAATTGAATGTCTATGGAAAAGGTGGAGAGATCGATAATGCAATGGAATGTCTATGGAGAAGGGAAGGGAATGAGCGAGTGAGTCTATGGGAAAAGGAAGGGTCCTCTATATCCGCGGTCTCTTTTATCCATGCACCTTTTAGATAAGACACCTAATCTAATTGAATATCTATGGAGAAGGTGGAGAGATCGATAATGCAATGGAATGTCTATGGAGAAGGGAAGGGAATGAGTGAGTGAGTCTATGGGAAAAGGAATGGTCCTCTATATCCGCGGTCTCTTTTATCCATGCACCTTTTAGATAAGACACCTAATCTAATTGAATATCTATGGAGAAGGTGGAGAGATCGATAATGCAATGGAATGTCTATGGAGAAGGGAAGGGAATGAGTGAGTGAGTCTATGGGAAAAGGAAGGGTCCTCTATATCCGCGGCCTCTTTTATCCATGCGCCTTTTTGATAAGACACCTTATGTAATTGAATGTCTATGGAAAAGGTGGAGAGATCGATAATGCAATGGAATGTCTATGGAGAAGGGAAGGGAATGAGTGAGGGAGTCTATGGGAAAGGGAAGGGCCCTCTATATCCGCGGCCTCTTTTATCCATGCACCTTTTAGATAAGACACCTTATGTAATTGAATGTCTATGGAGAAGGTAAAGAGATAGATATAGACAGAGTCTCTCTCTGTAGAGATAGATAGACAACTCATGCAATCGAATACTTATGGAGAAGGTACAGAGATAGAGAATGCAATTGAATGTCTATGGAGAAGGCAGAGGGTTAGATGTAGACTATACAGATAGACACCTCATGGTATTGAATGCCTACGGAGAAGGTAGAGAGATACATAATGCAATGGAATGCCTATGGAGAAGGGGAGTCAATGAGTGAATTAGTCTATGGAAGGTGCCCCGTTATCCGCGGGAAGGGAAGGCATCCCATATCCGCGGGAAGGGAAGGCATCCCATATCCGCGGGAAGGGAAGGCATCCCATACCCGCGGGAAGGGAAGGCATCCCATGTCCGCGGGAAGGGAAGGCATCCCATATCCGCGGGAAGGGAAGGCATCCCATATCCACGGGAAGGGAAGTCATCCCATATCCGCGGGAAGGGAAAGCATCCCATATCTGCGGGAAGGGAAGTCATCCCATATCCGCGGGAAGGGAAGGCATCCCATATCTGTGGGAAGGGAAGGTATCCCATATCTGCGGCAAGGGAAAACATCCCATATCCGCGGGAAGGGAAGGCATCCCATATCCGCGGGAAGGGAAAGCATCCCATATCCGCAGGAAGGGAAGGCATCCTATATCCGCAGGAAGGGAAGGCATCTCATATCCGCAGGAAGGGAAGGCATCCCATATCCGCGGGAAGGGAAGGCATCCCATATCCGCAGGAAGGGAAAGCATCCCATACCCGCAGGAAGGGAAGGTATCCCATATCCGCGGCAAGGGAAAACATCCCATATCCGCGGGAAGGGAAGGCATCCCATATCCGCGGGAAGGGAAGGTATCCTATATCCGCGGTCCTTTTATCTGCTCCCCCTCTTAGATAAGACACCGACTGCAATTGAATGAGTGAGTGAGTCCAAAAATAAGGGAGAAGGGAAGTCAGTGAGTGAGTTAGTCTATGGAAGGTGCCCCATTATCTGCGGGAAGGGAAGGCATCCCATATCTGCAGGAAGGGAAGGCATCCTATATCCGCGGGAAGGGAAGGCACCCTATATCCGCGGGAAGGGAAGGCATCCCATATCCGCGGGAAGGGAAGGCATCCTATATCCACGGTCCTTTTATCTGCTCCCCCTCTTAGATAAGACACCGACTGCAATTGAATGAGTGAGTGAGTCCAAAAGTAAGGGAAAGGAGAGGACCCCCATTATCCACGGCCCCTTTTAGATAGGCACCGAATGCAATTGAATGTTTATGGAGAAGCTATAGAGATAGATATAGACAGAATCTCTCACAGATAGAAAACTAATGCAATTGAATGCCTATGAAGAAGGTATAGAGGTAGATAATGTAACCGAATGCTTGTGGAGAAGGGAAGTCAATGAGTGAGTGAGTGGTAAAGGGAAAGGGAAGGACCCCATTTATCCACACCCCTTTTATCCACATTGCCCTCTCTCTTCCTGCAGAAAAGTTAAAGTGAGATATTATTATTATTATTATTATTAATAATAATAATAATAGAATCCAAGAGACCTCATGGTTCATCCAGTCCAACCCCTTTCTGCCAAGAAGCAGGAAAATAGCATTAAAAGCCCTCCCGACAGATGGCCATACAGCCTCTTTCAAAGCTTCCAAAGAAGGAGTCTCCGCCACACTCTAATAATAATGAATATAATAATAATTTTCTCCTACCATTTTCTCCTCCTTCCTAGATAATGAGCTAGCTAGACCCAGCAAACTGCTTTCCTTCTTTCCTAAGCGCACTGGTGTGTCCTTTGGAAAACTATAACTTCCAGCAACACAGAGAGAGAGAGAGGCGCAAACAGTTCTAATCAGATCATGAGCTAGATTCCCATTATTGTTGTTGTTATTTCTCTCCACAAAGCAGATTCAAAGCGGCTAATACTAAAAATCATACATTACTATATTATTATTACTATTATTATTATTATTATTATTATTATTATTATTATAGCTTTGGGACCCGGCGCTGCCCAGGTTATTTCAGAAGGGCATTGTTTGTCTGTGCTCCAAGTTTAGTATAGATACAATGTCAGCTGGGTTCAGTGGGTGCTGGTGAACTACAACTCCCATATGCATGTCTCCATGATCCATCCTCCTCCAAACCGCACCAGGATGAAGAGTGGGTCATGGGGGCTCTATGTTCCAAGTTTGGTTTTCATCAACCATTGGTGGGGGCTGCAGTGGTCTCAGGAAGTGAGTGAAGGTACTGCAAGTCCCATCATTCATGGTCCATCATCCTCCAAACTACACCAGGATGTAGAGTGGGTCATGAGGGCTCTGTGTTCCAAGTTTGGTTTTCATCAGTCATTGGTGAGGGTCGCAGTGGTCTCAAGAAATGAATGAAGGTACTGTAAGTCCCATCATTCATGGTCCATCATCCTCCAAACTACACCAGGATGTAGAGTGGGTCATGAGGGCTCTGTATTCCAAGTTTGGTTTTCATCAGTCATTGGTGAGGGTCACAGTGGTCTCAAGAAGTGAATGAAGGTACTGTAAGTCCCATCATTCATGGTCCATAGTCCTCCAAACTACACCAGGATGTAGAGTGGGTCATGGGGACTCTGTGTTCCAAATTTGGTTTTCATCAGTCATTGGTGAGGGTCGCAGTGGTCTCAGGAAGTGGGTGAAGGTACTGCAAGTCCCATCATTCATAGTCCATCATCCTCCAAACCACACCAGGATGAAGAGTGGGTCATGATGGCTCTGTGTTCCAAGTTTGGTTCTCATCAATCATTGGTGAAGGTCGCAGTGGTCTCAGGAAGTGAGTGAAGGTACGGCAAGTCCCATCATTCATAGTCCATCGTCCTCCAAACTGCACCAGGATGTAGAGTGGGTCATGATGGCTCTGTGTTCCAAATTTGGTTTTCATCAGTCATTGATAAGGGTCGCAGTGGTCTCCGGAAGTGAGTGAAAGTACTGCAAGTCCCATCATTCATAGTCCATCAAACCACACCAGGATGTAGAGTGGGTCATGAGGGCTCTGTGTTCCAAGTTTGGTTTTCATCAGTCATTGGTGAGTGTCGCAGTGGTCTCAGGAAGTGAGTGAAAGTACTGCAAGTCCCATCATTCATGGTCCAGCATCCTCCAAACCACACCAGGACATAGAGTGGGTCATGAGGGCTCTGTGTTCCAAAATTGGTTTTCATCAGTCATTGGTGAGGGTCGCAGTGGTCTCAGGAAGTGGATGAAGGTACTGCAAGTCCCATCATTCATGGTCCATCATCCTCCAAATCGCACCAGGATGTAGAGTGGGGTCATGGGGACTCTGTGTTCCAAGTTTGGTTTTCATCAGTCATTGGTGAGGGTTGCAGTGGTCTCCGGAAGTGAGTGAAAGTACTGCAAGTCCCATCATTCATAGTCCATCATCCTCCAAACTGCACCAGGATGTAGAGTGGGTCATGGGGCCTCTGTGTTCCAAATTTGGTTTTCATCAGTCATTGATTAGGGTTGCAG
>NC_090033.1:16770577-16803077 GCF_037176765.1 Anolis sagrei
TGTGAAGTGGGTCTTGGGGTGTCTGTGTGCCAAGTTTGGTGCAGGTTTGTCATTCGTGAGGGTCGCAGTAATCTCTGGATGTGGTTGAAGGTACTGCAGATCCCATCATCTGTGGTCCATCCTTCCTCAAACCACAAGACATAAAGTGAGTCTGTGTGCCAAGTTTGGTCATGATCCATCATTGGTGGAGATCGCAATGGTCTGTGAGAGCTGAAGTGATTGAAAGTACTACAAATCCTATTATCCATGCTTTCATCCATTTCATCCTAGATGTTCTGGGTTTTTTTCTCCATAATGGACATCCCAGGGTTCCTTTCTCTCTCCAAATTTGCATGGCCCCACCTGCTGCCTTTCCCTTAATCCTTTCCTGTGGCACACAGCAAACAGGGATTCATCACCCAAGGAATGCTTTCATTCAGGGACCATTTCTGTTTTGTTCTCCAGAAAGGACATCCCAGGGTTCCTTTCTCTCTCCAAATTTGCATGGCCCCACCTGCTGCCTTTCCCTTAATCCTTTCCTATCCATTCCTATGGCACACCGCAAACAGGACTTGATCACCCAAGGAATGCTTTCATTTTGTTCTCCAGAAAGGACATCCCAGGGTTCCTTTCTCTCTCCAAATTTGCATGACCCCACCTATCCATTCCTGTGGCACACAGCAAACGAATTCATCACCCAAGGAATGCTTTCATTTTGTTCTCCAGAAAGGACATCCCAGGGTTCCTTTCTCTCTCCAAATTTGCATGACCCCACCTATCCATTCCTGTGGCACACCGCAAACAGGAATTGATCACCCAAGGAATGCTTTCATTTTGTTCTCCAGAAAGGACATCCCAGGGTTCCTTTCTCTCTCCAAATTTGCATGACCCCACCTATCCATTCCTGTGGCACACCGCAAACAGGAATTGATCACCCAAGGAATGCTTTCATTTTGTTCTCCAGAAAGGACATCCCAGGGTTCCTTTCTCTCTCCAAATTTGCATGACCCCACCTATCCATTCCTGTGGCACACAGCAAACTGGAATTCATCACCCAAGGAATGCTTTCATTCGGGGACGATTTCATCCTAGATGTTCTGTTTTGTTCTCCAGAAAGGACATCCTAGGGTTCCTTTCTCTCTCTAAATTTGCATGACCACCTATCCATTCCTGTGGCACACAGCAAACTGGAATTGATCACCCAAGGAATGCTTTCATTCGGGGACCATTTCGTTCTAGATGTTCTGTTTTGTTCTCCAGAAAGGACATCCTAGGATTCCTTTCTCTCTCCAAATTTGCATGACCCCACCTATCCATTCCTGTGGCACACAGCAAACTGGAATTGATTACCCAAGGAATGCTTTCATTCGGGGACCATTTCGTCCTAGATGTTCTGTTTTGTTCTCCAGAAAGGACATCCCAGGGTTCCTTTCTCTCTCCAAGTTTGCATGGCCCCACTTACTGCCTTTCCCCTAATCCTTTCCTATCCATTCCTATGGCACACTGCAAACAGAAATTGATCACCCAAGGAATGCTTTCATTTTGTTCTCCAGAAAGGACATCCCAGGGTTCCTTTCTCTCTCCAAATTTGCATGACCCCACCTATCCATTCCTGTGGCACACAGCAAACTGGAATTGATCACCCAAGGAATGCTTTCATTTTGTTCTCCAGAAAGGACATCCCAGGGTTCCTTTCTCTCTCCAAATTTGCATGACCCCACCTATCCATTCCTGTGGCACACAGCAAACTGGAATTGATCACCCAAGGAATGCTTTCATTCAGGGACCATTTCATCCTAGATGTTCTGTTTTGTTCTCCAGAAAGGACATCCTAGGGTTCCTTTCTCTCTCCAAATTTGCATGACCCCACGTATCCATTCCTGTGACACACAGCAAACTGGAATTGATCACCCAAGGAATGCTTTCATTCGGGGACCATTTCGTCCTAGATGTTCTGTTTTGTTCTCCAGAAAGGATATCCCAGGGTTCCTTTCGCTCTCCAAATTTGCATGACCCCACCTATCCATTCCTGTGGCACACAGCAAACAGGAATTGATCACACAAGGAATGCTTTCATTCGGGGACCATTTCATCCTAGATGTTCTGTTTTGTTCTTCAGAAAGGACATCCTAGGGTTCCTTTCTCTCTCCAAATTTGCATGGCCCCACCTGCTGCTTTTCCCTTAATCATTTCCTGTGGCACACAGCAAACTGGAATTGATCACCCAAGGAATGCTTTCATTTGGGGACCATTTCGTCCTAGATGTTCTGTTTTGTTCTCTAGAAAGGACATCCTAGGGTTCCTTTCTCTCACCAAATTTGCATGACCCCGTCCACTGCCTTTCCCTTATTCCTCAGGAGCAAATGCTATTAGAATACATTAGTCGTCACCCCTGAGTAGGAATGAATTAATCAATGAATGCCAAACCGGATTGACCTTTCGATGTCAACCCAGTATCCCAGGGTTCCTTTCTCTCTGCATTGTGCATTGCAGCATTCTTCTCAAACATACCAACACCACGCTTCCCCCCTCAAGGTGGAGGTTACGGGAGATACGGAACGGCTTAGGAAAAAAAAGGTTCGGGGCTGGAATGTGCCCGGTCCTGTCGCATTTTTTGGGTGCGCCCCCGCATTGCGTTGCACCGCCTCCGCAGAAGAGGCATGTAGCACAACACGTCTCCTTGGCGTGTTGCCTGGCGTTCGGGTGCCCAGGTGCACATGGCATGACATGTATGCGCGAGGGCTTATTGGTAGCCCGACAGGCCCAGATTTTGTGGGTTCTGAAGCTCACAAAGTGTGGTTTTGGGTGGACTTTCTCTCCTCCTTTCTTTCGTTCTTTCGTTCTTTCTTTCTTTCGTGTCGGGACTCGCTCTTCCGGGAATGTTCGAACCCAAAAGCATGTTAGGCGTGTGCAACCAACAATGTTTTCTTTCCTACCTTTCGAAAAAGAAAAAAGAGGCTGGTTTATATAAAGGATGAGGTTAGGGTTTCTCTTCTTCTCCAGAATGGATATCCCAGGGTTCCTTTCTCTCTACATCGTGCAATTAATGCAGTTTAACAGTGTTTTCTCCAGAATGGACACCCCAGGGTTCCTTTCTCTCTACATAGTGCAATTAATGCAGTTTAACAGTGTTTTCTCCAGAATGGACATCCCAGGGTTCCTTTCTCTCTACATCGTGCAATTAATGCAGTTTAATAGTGTTTTCTCCAGAATGGACATCCCAGGGTTCCTTTCTCTCTACATCGTGCAATTAATGCAGTTTAACAGTGTTTTCTTCAGAACGGACATCCCAGGGTTCCTTTCTCTCTACATCGTGCAATTAATGCAGTTTAACAGTGTTTTCTCCAGAATGGATATCCCAGGGTTCCTTTCTCTCTACATCGTGCAATTAATGCAGTTTAACAGTGTTTTCTCCAGAATGGACATCCCAGGGATCCTTTCTCTCTACATCGTGCAATTAATGCAGTTTAACAGTGTGTTTCTCCAGAATGGACATCCCAGGTATCCTTTCTCTCTACATCGTGCAATTAATGCAGTTTAACAGTGTTTTCTCCAGAACAGACATCCCAGGGTTCCTTTCTCTCTACATCGTGCAATTAATGCAGTTTAACAGTGTTTTCTCCAGAATGGACATCCCAGGGTTCCTTTCTCTCTACATTGTGCAATTAATGCAGTTTAACAGTGTTTTCTCCAGAATGGACATCCCAGGGTTCCTTTCTCTCTACATTGTGCAATTAATGCAGTTTAACCGTGTTTTCTCCAGAATGGACATCCCAGGGTTCCTTTCTCTCTACATCGTGCAATTAATGCAGTTTAACAGTGTTTTCTCCAGAATGGACATCCCAGGGTTCCTTTCTCTCTACATCGTGCAATTAATACAGTTTAATAGTGTTTTCTCCAGAATGGACATCCCAGGGTTCCTTTCTCTCTACATTATGCAATTAATGTAGTTTATCAGTGTTTTCTTTCCTCCCTTTTCAAAAAAAAGAGGCTGGTTTTAAGAAAAGATGAGGTTAGGGTTTTTCTTCTTCTCCAGAATGGACATCCCAGGGTTCCTTTCTCTCTATATCGTGCAATTAATGCAGTTTAACAGTGTTTTCTCCAGAATGGACATCCCAGGGTTCCTTTCTCTCTACTTCGTGCAATTAATGCAGTTTAACAGTGTTTTCTCCAGAATGGACATCCCAGGGTTCCTTTCTCTCTACATCGTGCAATTAATGCAGTTTAACAGTGTTTTCTCCAGAATGGACATCCCAGGGTTCCTTTCTCTCTACATCGTGCAATTAATGCAGTTTAACAGTGTTTTCTCCAGAATGGACATCCCAGGGTTCCTTTCTCTCTACATCGTGCAATTAATGCAGTTTAACAGTGTTTTCTCCAGAATGGACATCCCAGGGTTCCTTTATCTCTACATCGTGCAATTAATGCAGTTTAACAGTGTGTTTCTCCAGAATGGACATCCCAGGGTTCCTTTCTCTCTACATTGTGCAATTAATGCAGTTTAACAGTGTGTTTCTCCAGAATGGACATCCCAGGGTTCCTTTCTCTCTACATCGTGCAATTAATGCAGTTTAACAGTGTTTTCTCCAGAATGGACATCCCAGGGTTCCTTTCTCTCTACATTGTGCAATTAATGCAGTTTAACAGTGTGTTTCTCCAGAATGGACATCCCAGGGTTCCTTTCTCTCTACATCGTGCAATTAATGCAGTTTAACAGTGTTTTCTCCAGAATGGACATCCCAGGGTTCCTTTCTCTCTACATCGTGCAATTAATGCAGTTTAATAGTGTTTTCTCCAGAATGGACATCCCAGGGTTCCTTTCTCTCTACATCGTGCAATTAATGCAGTTTAACAGTGTTTTCTCCAGAATGGACATCCCAGGGTTCCTTTCTCTCTACATTGTGTAATTAATGCAGTTTAACAGTGTTTTCTCCAGAATGGACATCCCAGGGATCCTTTCTCTCTACATCGTGCAATTAATGCAGTTTAACAGTGTTTTCTCCAGAATGGACATCCCAGGGTTCCTTTCTCTCTACATCGTGCAGTTAATGCAGTTTAACAGTGTTTTCTCCAGAATGGACATCCCAGGGTTCCTTTCTCTCTACATCGTGCAATTAATGCAGTTTAACAGTGTTTTCTCCAGAATGGACATCCCAGGGTTCCTTTCTCTCTACATCGTGCAATTAATGCAGTTTAATAGTGTTTTCTCCAGAATGGACATCCCAGGGTTCCTTTCTCTCTACATTGTGCAATTAATGCAGTTTAACAGTGTTTTCTCCAGAATGGACATCCCAGGGTTCCTTTCTCTCTACATCGTGCAATTAATGCAGTTTAACAGTGTTTTCTCCAGAATGGACATCCCAGGGTTCCTTTCTCTCTACATCGTGCAATTAATGCAGTTTAACAGTGTTTTCTCCAGAATGGACATCCCAGGGTTCCTTTCTCTCTACATCGTGCAATTAATGCAGTTTAACAGTGTTTTCTCCAGAATGGACATCCCAGGGTTCCTTTCTCTCTACATCGTGCAGTTAATGCAGTTTAACAGTGTTTTCTCCAGAATGGACATCCCAGGGTTCCTTTCTCTCTACATCGTGCAATTAATGCAGTTTAACAGTGTTTTCTCCAGAATGGACATCCCAGGGTTCCTTTCTCTCTACATCGTGCAATTAATGCAGTTTAATAGTGTTTTCTCCAGAATGGACATCCCAGGGTTCCTTTCTCTCTACATTGTGCAATTAATGCAGTTTAACAGTGTTTTCTCCAGAATGGACATCCCAGGGTTCCTTTCTCTCTACATTGTGTAATTAATGCAGTTTAACAGTGTTTTCTCCAGAATGGACATCCCAGGGTTCCTTTCTCTCTACATCGTGCAATTAATGCAGTTTAACAGTGTTTTCTCCAGAATGGACATCCCAGGGTTCCTTTCCCTCTACATCGTGCAATTAATGCAGTTTAACAGTGTTTTCTCCAGAATGGACATCCCAGGGTTCCTTTCTCTCTACATTGTGCAATTAACACAATTTCATCCCCCTCAGACTCAATGCTAAAGACACCCAGGAGTTGTAGTTTCCCTTTACCATGAATTCTACTAATTATTATTATTATTATTATTATTATTATTATTATTATTATTATTTGGAAGGATATTATCAGGATATAAATATGTGCAATAGTAATAATAATTGCATAATAATAATAATAATATTAATATAAATATTATATTTATAATAGTATATATATTTATATACTATTACATACTAGTATATACATATATTACATTCATATACTACTACTACTACTAATTATTATTATTATTATTATTATTATTTGGAAGGAAACTATCAGGATATAAATATGTGCAATAGTAATAATAATTGCATAATAATATTAATATTAATATTATATTTATAATAGTATATATATTTATATACTATTATATACATATATTACATTCATATACTACTACTACTAATTATTATTATTATTATTATTATTATTATTATATTATATATTATTATTATTTGGAAGGAAATTATCAGGATATAAATATGTGCAATAGTAATAATAATTGCATAATAATAATATTAATATGCATATTATATTTATAATAGTATATATATTTATATACTATTATATACTAGTATATACATATATTACATTCATGTACTACTACTACTACTACTACTTATTATTATTATTATTATTATTATTATTTTATTATTATTATTATTTGGAAGGAAATTATCAGGATATAAATATGTGCAATAGTAATAATAATTGCTTATATACTTTTATATACTAGTATATACATATATTACATTCATATACTACTACTACTTATTATTATATATTATATATTATATATTATTTAGCGTTGATCATTTTGGGAGGGAATGATCAGGATATAAATATGTGCAATAGTAATAATAATTGCATAATAATAATAATAATAATAATAATAATAATAATATAAATATTATATTTATAATAGTATATAAATATATTTATATAGTAATATACTAGTATATAAATATATATTCATATACTACTACTACTACTAATTATTATTATTATTATTATTATTATTATTATATTCTTTAGCATTGGCCACTTTGGGAGGAAATTATCAGGATATAAATACGTGAAATAGTAATAATAATAACTGCATAATAATAATAATAATAATAATAAGTATAAGTATAAATATTATATTTATAATAGTATATAAATATATTTATATAGTATTATATACTAGTATATAAATATATTCATATACTACTAATTATTATTATTATTATATTCTTTAGCGTTGGTCATTTTGGGAGGGAATGATCAGGATATAAATACATGAAATAGTAATAATAATAATAATAATAATAATAATAATAAATAGTAGTACAAATATATTTATACAAAAGTATATAAATATTATATATACTAGTATAATAATAATAATATAATATAATAATAATTAGTAGTATATAAATATATAATATTTATATACTATTATAAATATTTATTTGTACTACTATTTATTATTATTAATAATAATAATAATATAATAATAATAATTAGTAGTATATAAATATATAATATTTATATACTATTATAAATATTTATTTGTACTACTATTTTTTATTATTATTATTATTATTATTATATTATTATTATTATTAATAATAATAATATAATAATAATTAGTAGTATATAAATATAATAGTAATAATAATATAATAAGTAGTAGTATATAAATATTATATATACTAGTATAATTATAATAATAAAATAACAATAATATAAAATTATAATAATAATTAGTAGTATATAAATATATAATATGTATATACTACTACTTATTATTATTTTATTATTATTATATACTACTAATTATTATTATATTATTATTATTATATTTATATACTACTAATTATTATTATTATTATTATTATTTATATACTACTACTTATTATATTATTATTATTATTATATTTATATACTACTAATTATTATATTATTATTATTATATTTATATACTACTAATTATTGTTATATTATTATTATATTTATATTTATATACTACTAATTATTATTATTGTATTATTATTATTATATTTATATACTACTACTACTTATTATATTATTATTATTATTATTATATTTATATACTACTATTATTATATTATTATTATTATTATATTTATATACTACTTATTATTATTATATTATTATATTTATATACTACTAATTATTATTATTATATTATTATTATATTTATATACTACTACTTATTATATTATTATTATTATATTTATATACTACTAATTATTATTATATTATTATTATATTTATATACTACTAATTATTATTATATTATTATTATTATATTTATATACTACTACTTATTTATATAGTACTAATTATTATTATTATTATTATTATATTATTATTATTATTATTATTATTATTATATTTATATACTTATTATTATTATTATTTGATGCATTTATTTGATGCATTTATTAACCGCCATTCTCAGCCCATTAGGGCGACTCATTATTATTATTATTATTATTATTATTATTATACTAGTTTGGGTCCCTGGCATTGCCCGGGTTATTTGAAAAAGTCCGCTATTTAATTGTCCAAAAATTCATAAGGTTCTGGGTAAACTACAAATCCCATCATGCCAGGGTAACCCTGAGAAACTCCCATCAGTACTTAATGTTTGTTCTGTTGGGCAAGTTTGCTCTGGATGCCTCATCGGTGGGGTTCAGCGTGCTCTCTGGCTATAGGGTGAACTACAACTCCCACTATGACGAGTCAGTCCCCTCAAATCCCTCCAGTCGGTTGAGTTAGTCATGGAAGTTCTGTGTGTCAAGTTTGGTCCAGGTCCATCATCGGTGGAGCTCACAGTGTCCCTGGTTGTGGGTGAACTACAACTCCCAGAAAGGAAGATCACTCCCCGCTCCCCGCCCCCCCTCCAGTAATCAAATTTTGGTATATCGGGTCTGTGTGCCAAGTTTGATCCCGATCCATCAGTGTTTGGGTTCACAGTGCTCTCTGGGTGGAGGTGAACTACAACTCCCGCAAATCAAGGTGAATTTTCCCCAAATACCTCCAGTATTTTTCCTGGTCATGGGGACTCTGTGTGCCAAGTTCGGTCCAATTCCATCTTTGGTGGAGTTCAGAGTGCTCATTGATTGCAGGTGAACTATACATCCCAGTACTTAGAACTCCAAAATTTCCAGGCCAATTCCCCTCAAAACCCACCAGTATTCCAATTTGGGCCTATTGGGTATGCACGCCAAGTTTGGTCCAGATCCATCCTTGTTTGGGCTCGTAGTGCGCTCTGGGTGGAGGTGAACTACAACTCCCATAAATCCCTCCAAAGACCCCCAGTGAATTACAACTCCCATAAATCCCTCCAAAGACCCCCAGTGAACTACAACACCCATAAATCCCTCCAAAGACCCCCAGTGAATTACAACACCCATAAATCCCCCCAAAGACCCCCAGTGAACTACAACTCCCATAAATCCCTCCAAAGACCCCCAGTGAACTACAACTCCCATAAATCCCTCTAAAGACCCCCAGTGAACTATAATTCCCATAAATACCTCCAAAGACCCCCGGTGAACTATAACTCCCATAAATCCCTCTAAAGACCCCAGTGAACTACAACTCCCATAAATCCCTCCATATTATATTATATTATTATTATTATATAAATTCCACACCAATGGAGAGAGTCAGGAACACTGGGATGTCTGTGGTGGAGGTGTGGTGTATAGATAGATAGTATATAATATTGTATAATTATATTATATTATATTATAAATTCCACACCAATGGAGAGAGTCAGGAACACTGGGATGTCTGTGGTGGAGGTGTGGTGTATAGATAGATAGTATATAATATTGTATAATATAATTATACAATATTACATTATATTATTATATAAATTCCACACCAATGGAGAGAGTCAGGAACACTAGGATGCCTGTGGTGGAGGTGTGGTGTATAGATAGATAGTATGTAATATTGTATAATATAATTATTATATTTTATATTATATTATTATATAAATTCCACACCAATGGAGAGAGTCAGGAACACTGGGATGTCTGTGGTGGAGGTGTGGTGTATAGATAGATAGTATATAATATTGTATAATTATATTATATTATATTATAAATTCCACACCAATGGAGAGAGTCAGGAACACTAGGATGTCTGTGGTGGAGGTGTGGTGTATCGATAGATAGTATGTAATATTGTATAATATAATTATTATATATTATATTATAATATAATATAAATTCCACACCAATGGAGAGAGTCAGGAACACTGGGATGTCTGTGGTGGAGATGTGGAGTATCGATAGATAGTATGTAATATTGTATAAAATAATTATTATATATTATATTATATTATTATATAAATTCCACACCAATGGAGAGAGCCAGGAACACTGGGATGTCTGTGGTGGAGGTGTGGTGTATCGATAGATAGTATGTAATATTGTATAATATAATTATATTATATTATATTATTATATAATAATTATATAGTAATTATAATTATCATATATTATATTATATTTATAATAGTATATACATATATTTATTGAAATATATTATAAATATCTAAATGTATAATATCTATAAATATATTTTATATAATATTTATAATACATGAATATATTACACAAATATATTTATAATAACGATGCCTCTCTCTATATTTATATATTTATGTAACTCTATTTTAAATACTTGAATGTAATTTACATATATTATATTTATAAATATAATATGTAATATATTCATAATTTTATATTTATAATATTATTCATAATAGTATATATTTATATATTTGTTTAAATATATTTTACATATGTAAATATATTATATCTATAAATATATGAATAATATTATAAATATGAAATTATCTTTATTTTATCTATATATATATATAATATACGTAAATTATATTTAAGTATTTAAAATATATTTGTATAAATATATAAATATATATAATTATTCTAAATCATATTCATATAATTATGTAAATATATTATATCTGGAAATATATTTCATATATTTATAATATAAAATATATTACATAATTATATTTATATGATTTAGAATATATATATATATATTAAAAACATTAATATATATATTAAATAAAGAAATTATCTTTATTATATATATATATAAATGTAATATACGTAAATTATATTTAATTTACGTATATTACATATATATATATAATAAAGATAATTTCATATTTATAATATTATTCATAATAGTATATAATATATTTATTTCAATATATCTTAAGTATTCAATATATTTATATTTAATTATTTAATATAATAATTATTTTTATATGCTATTATAACATTATATATAAATATATATTTCTTTTCAAATATAATGTATTATATTTGAAAAGAAATATATATTTATATATAATGTGTATAATAGCATATAAAAATAATTATTATATTATTTAGAATGTTTATATTCTAAATAATATACATATATTTATATACATATATATACATATATTTATTGAAATATAAATATTGAAATATATTATATCTATAAATACATTTCATATAATATTTATAATGTATAAATATATTACATAGATATATTTATATTATTTATAATATTATGCATAATATTTACATATATTTATGTAAATATATTTGAAATAAGTGATTTACATATATTATATTTATAAATATAATATAAAGATAATTTTATATTTATAATATTATGCATAATATTTACATATATTTATGTAAATATATTTGAAATACTTGAATGTCATTTACATATATTATATTTATAAATATAATATAAAGATAATTTTATATTTATAATATTATGCATAATATTTACATATATTTATGTAAATATATTTGAAATACTTGAATGTCATTTACATATATTATATTTATAAATATAATATAAAGATAATTTTATATTTATAATATTATGCATAATATTTACATATATTTATGTAAACATTTGAAATACTTGAATGTCATTTACATATATTATATTTATAAATATAATATAAAGATAATTTTATATTTATAATATTATGCATAACAGTATATAATATACTTATATATTTCTGTAAATGTATTTGAAATACTTGAATGTAATTTACATATATTATATTTATAAATATAATATATAGCTAATTTTATATTTATAATATTATGCATAATAGTATATAATATATTTATTTAAATATATTTTAAGCATTTAAATACATTATATTAGTAAAGAAATATATATTTATATTTATATATATATATATGGTTAATAGTATATAAATATAATATATTTAGAATACATATTAGGCTATGTGCATTGTGCATACAGCGTACACGGAACACGAAAGAATAGCGTGTTTAGGCCTGGATCCCATCTCCAAGATACCTTATTATGTATATGTATATGTATTGATATGTATGCAAATACAGGCAATCAAACAACTGGGGGGAATTAATCCAAAATATACGCCATTGCTGGATTTTCATTCATTTGCATAGCGTCAATCAATCGATTGTTCAGTGATTGATTCTTGATGACTTTCCTATTTGATTATAATCAATGGCTTTCGCATTTAGTTATTGATAGTTGTCTCATTCGATTTTTGATGTCTTTCGTGGACACAGATACTAAAAGACGAGGGAGTTACGGATGGGATGGGAATTTCTCAAGAGTGAAATACTCAAGGCGCAATTGCAAACCGTGCCAACAAAGAGAAAAAATAGGACAAGTGCAAAGAAGCCAGAAATGGATGTCCAAAGAAGTTCTAACTGTGCTAAGACACAAAAGAGACATGCACAAGAAGTGGAAAAAGGGAGAAATCACCAAAGAAGAATTCAAACAAATAGCCAACACCTGTAGGGAAAAGGTCCCTTGATTATTGATCACTTTCTCATTGAATTATTGATGGTTTCACCATCTGATTATTGATGTCTCCCCTATTTGATTATATTGATACCTTTCCATTCGATTATTGATGGCTCTCCCATTTGATTCTTGATCACTTTCTCATTGAATTATTGATGGCTTCACCATTTGATTATTGATGGTTCTCTCATTCGATTATATATGTGTTTCCCATTTGATTACTGATTGCTTATTGTTGGCTTTCCCATTTTTGATTATTGATACTTTTCCCATTGGTTTATTGATCGCTTTCTCATTCAATTATTCATGTCGTCCCCATTTGATTATTGATGGTTTTCTCATTTGATTATTAATAGTTTTCTCGTTTGATTATTGAAAGCTTCCCCATTTGATTATTGATTGCTTTCTCAATGGATTATTAATAGCTTTCCCATGTGATTATTATGTCTTCCCCATTTGATTATTGATAGCTTATTAATTTTCTCATTTGATTATTGATAGCTTTCTCACTCAATTATTGATGTCTCTTCCATTTGATTATTGACGTCTTCCCCACTTGATTATCGATAGCTTATTGATGGTTTTCTCATTTGATTACTGATAGCTTTCTCATTCAATTATTGATTTCTCTCCCATTTGATTATTGACATCTTCCTCATTTGATTATTGATAGCTTATTGATGGTTTTCTCATTTGATTACTGATAGCTTATTGATGGTTTTCTCATTTGATTATTGATAGCTTATTGATGGTTTTCTCATTTGATTATTGATAGCTTATTGATGGTTTTCTCATTTGATTATTGATAGCTTATTAATTTTCTCATTTGATTATTGATAGCTTTCTCACTCAATTATTGATGTCTCTTCCATTTGATTATTGATGTCTTCCCCATTTGATTATTGATAGCTTATTAATGTTTTTACTCATTTGATTATTGATAGCTTTCTCACTCAGTTATTGATGTCTTTTCCATTTGATTATTGACGTCTTCCCTATTTGATTATTGATAGCTTATTGGTGGTTTTCTCATTTGACTAGTGATAGCTTTCTCACTCAATTATTGATGCCTCTCCCATGTGATTATTGATAGCTTATTGGTGGTTTCCTCATTTGATTATTGGTAGCTTATTAATGTTTTTACTCATTTGATTATTGATAGCTTTCCCACTCAGTTATTGATGTCTCTCCCATTTGATGATTGACATCTTCCCCATTTGATTATTGATAACTTATTGATGGCTTTCCCATTGATAGCTTTCTCATTTGATTGCGGATGTCTTTCCCATTTGACGATTGATCGCTTTCTCATTCAATTATTGACGTCTTCCCAATTGACGACTGATAGCTTATTGATTATTGATATTGATTATTGGTTATTGATATCTTTCCCATTTGATTATTGACGTCTTCCCAATTGACGGCTGATATTGATTATTGATACTGATTATTGGTTATTGATATCTTTCCCATTTGATTATTGATGTCTTCCCTATTCAATTATTGATGACTCTCCTATTCAATTATGGATCACTTCCCCGTTCGATGACTATGGATGGCTTTCTCATTTGGTTCTCGGCTGTGGAATCCTGGGAGTTATAGTTTCGCCTAGTCTTTCTCAACCTAGGAATCCTCCGCTGTGGGTTTGTTTTGCCTCTGTTTGAAAAGAGAGAAAAAGAGAAAGAACGGAGGAGAATCTGTCAAACATGTTTCGACTGGCGGCTGTTCTATCTTTTCCCAAATGGCTCTAAATGAGATTCAGCCTCGGGGGGGGGGGGGGGGGGGGAAGACTCACCCACTTCGCTCTCAAAACAAAAAAAAAGGAGGAGATCGGTGTGTTTTCTTTCTCTCTTTCTTTTTTCCCCTTCCTTCCTTCTTTTTTTCCTTCTTGGGGGACGGTGTCTGGCTCAACCCAAAAAAAAGCCAATGGGATTTTGGCCTCTATAGTGTCTAGATGCCCAGAAGGCCCGCTCCCCATGCTCTCTTTTGCCTTGAATCCCACTGTGTCCAATTGAAGGGAGATGTTGACTCTCAGCTGGAATGTGTCCACCTCCTCATAGGGTCTGGAGAACAAGCCCTATGAGGAGCGGTTGAAAGAGCTGGGCGTGCACAAGAAGTGGAAAAAGGGAGAAATCACCAAAGAAGAATTCAGGAGCAGCTTAAGAAGCTGGGCATGTTTAGCCTGAAGAAGAGAAGGCTGAGAAGAGATATGATAGCCACGTATAAATATGTGAGAGGAAGCCACAGGGAGGAGGAGGGAGCAAGCTTGTTTTCTGCTTCCTTGGAGACTAGGATGCAATGGAACAATGGCTTCAAACTACAAGAGAGGAGATTCCATCTGAACATGAGGAAGAACTTCCTGACTGTGAGAGCCGTTCAGCAGTGGAACTCTCTGCCCCGGAGTGTGGTGGAGGCTCCTTCTTTGGAAGCTTTTAAGCAGAGGCTGGATGGCCATCTGTCAGGGGTGATTTGAATGCAATATTCCTGCTTCTTGGCAGAATGGGGTTGGACTGGATGGCCCAGGAGGTCTCTTCTGGGATTCTTTCCTTCCTTCTTTCCTTACCATGTTTCCTTCTCTCATTCCTTCCTTCCTTCTTTCTTTCCTTCCTTCTTTTTTCCTTCCCTCGTTCCTTCCTTCTTTCTCTTTCCTTACCTTCTTTCCTTTCTTCCTTCTCTTTTGTTCCTTCTTTCCTTCCTTCCATTCCTTCTTCCTTTTTTCCTTCTTTTTTTCTTTCCTTCCCTCATTCTTTCCTTCCTTCCTTCCTTCCTTTTCCTTCCTTCTTTCCTTACGTTCTTTCCTTCCTTTCTTCCTTACCTTCTTTGCTTCCTTCTCTTTCGTTCCTTCTTTCCTTCCTTCCTTACCTTCTTTACTTACCTTCTTTCCTCCCTTCTTTCCTTCTCCTTCCTTCCTTCCTTCTCCTTCCTTCCTTCTTTCCTTCCTCCTTCCTTCTTTTCTTCCTTCCTTCTTTCTTACCTTCTCTTTTATTCCTTCTTTCCTTCCTTCTCCTTCCTTCCTTTTCCTTCCTTCTCTTTCCTTCCTTCCTTCTATCCTTACCTTCTTTCCTTCTCTTTCATTCCTTCTTTCCTTTCCTTCTTTCCTTCCTTTTTCCTTCTTTTCTTCCTTCCTTCTTTCTTACCTTCTCTTTTATTCCTTCTTTCCTTCCTTCTCCTTCCTTCCTTTTCCTTCCTTCTCTTTCCTTCCTTCCTTCTATACTTACCTTCTTTCCTTCTCTTTCATTCCTTCTTTCCTTTCCTTCTTTCATTCCTTTTTCCTTCCTTCCTTCCTTCCTTCTTTCATTCCTTCTTCCTTCCTTCCTTCCCTCCTTCCTTTTTTCTTTCCTTCCTTACCTTCTTTTCTTCCTTCCTTCTCTTTCGCTCCTTCTTTCCTTTCCTTCTTTCATTCCTTCTTCCTTTCTTTCCTTCTTTCCTTCCTTTTTTCCTTCCCTCGTTCTTTCCTTCTTTCCTTCCTTCCTTTTCCTTCCTTCTCTTTCCTTCCTCCTTCCTCCTTTCTTTCCTTCCCTCTCTCCTTCCTTCCTTTTCCTTCCTTCCTTCTCTTTCTTTCCTTCCTTCCTTCCTTCTCTTTGGGGAAGGGGACCCCAAAGGCCATCTAGCCTGACCCCCGCCTGCCATTCCAGAGCCCGGAGCCCCAGCAAAGAACATCTGCCTGGCCTCTTCTGCTTCCTTCATTGGAAGGCTCCCATTCATCTTCATGTTCATCCTCCTTGTTGTCGAGGAAGGAAGGCGCTTATCTGAAGGCGCATCGCCAGGAACCTTGGCACGGCTTGAAAGGGACGCATCCGCCTCCTCCTCCGCCTTCTCCTCCTCCGCATTTCGAGTTTTCCATCATCTGGAAAACGTCTTTGGGGCTTTGAAGGTCCAGCAAGACTTTATTATTATATAGTTTCATGAAGGTGTGTGTGGTCCTTACTTCTCCGTTTCTAAGCCGAAGAGCCGGCGTTGTCCATAGACACCTCCAAGGTCATGTGGGCCTGCATGACTGCATGGTGTGCCCTTACCTTCCCTATTGATCTACTCACATTGGCATGCTTCCGAACTGCTAGGTTGGCAGAAGCTGGGGCTAACAGCAGGAGCTCACCCCATTCCCCGGATTCGAACCTGCGACCTTTCGGTCAGCAAGTTCAGCAGCTCAGCGATTTAACCCACTGCGCCACCGGGGGCTCCTTTACTATATTATTATTATACTATATATTACTGCATTATTACTATATTATATATTATTACATTATTATTATATTACTACATTATTATATTAAATATTATTATTATATTATTATTATTATTATTATTATTATTACTATATTATATATTACTACATTATTATATTATATACTAGCTTGGGGACCCGACGGTGCCCAGGTTATTTGAGAAAGGCATTGCTTGTCTGTGCTCCAAGTTTAGATCCAATGTCGTCTGGGTTTAGTGGGTGTGGGTGAACTGCAACTCCAATATGCAACTCCCATCATCCATGGTCCATCTTCCTCCAAACCACACCAGGACATAAAGTGGGTCAAGGGGGCTCTGTGTGCCAAGTTTGGTCCTGGTCCGTCATTGGTTTTGGTCGCAGTGGACTCAGTAAGTGAGTGAAAGTACTGTAAGTCCCATCATCCATGACCCGTCTTCCCCCAAAATACACCAGGACGTAATGTGGGTCAAGGGGGCTCTGTGTGCCAAGTTTGGTCCTGGTCCGTCATTGGTTTTGGTCGCAGTGGACTCAGTAAGTGAGTGAAAGTACTGTAAGTCCCATCATCCATGACCCGTCTTCCCCCAAAATACACCAGGACGTAATGTGGGTCAAGGGGGCTCTGTGTGCCAAGTTTGGTCCTGGTCCGTCATTGGTTTTGGTCTCAGTGATCTCAGTAAGTGAGTGAAAGTACTGTAAGTCCCATCATCCATGACCCGTCTTCCCCCAAAATACACCAGGACGTAATGTGGGTCAAGGGGGCTCTGTGTGCCAAGTTTGGTCCTGGTCCGTCATTGGTTTTGGTCGCAGTGGACTCAGTAAGTGAGTGAAAGTACTGTAAGTCCCATCATCCATGACCCGTCTTCCCCCAAAATACACCAGGACGTAATGTGGGTCAAGGGGGCTCTGTGTGCCAAGTTTGGTCCTGGTCCGTCATTGGTTTTGGTCTCAGTGATCTCAGTAAGTGAGTGAAAGTACTGTAAGTCCCATCATCCATGACCCGTCTTCCCCCAAAATACACCAGGACGTAATGTGGGTCAAGGGGGCTCTGTGTGCCAAGTTTGGTCCTGGTCCGTCATTGGTTTTGGTCGCAGTGGACTCAGTAAGTGAGTGAAAGTACTGTAAGTCCCATCATCCATGACCCGTCTTCCCCCAAAATACACCAGGACGTAATGTGGGTCAAGGGGGCTCTGTGTGCCAAGTTTGGTCCTGGTCCGTCATTGGTTTTGGTCTCAGTGATCTCAGTAAGTGAGTGAAAGTACTGTAAGTCCCATCATCCATGACCCGTCTTCCCCCAAAATACACCAGGACGTAATGTGGGTCAAGGGGGCTCTGTGTGCCAAGTTTGGTCCTGGTCCGTCATTGGTTTTGGTCTCAGTGATCTCAGTAAGTGAGTGAAAGTACTGTAAGTCCCATCATCCATGACCCGTCTTCCCCCAAAATACACCAGGACGTAATGTGGGTCAAGGGGGCTCTGTGTGCCAAGTTTGGTCCTGGTCAGTCATTGGGTTTTGGTCTCAATGGTCTCTGACAGTGAGTGAAAGTACTGAAAGTCCCATCATCCATGACCCGTCTTCCCCCAAAATACACCAGGATGTAAAGTGGGTCAAGGGGGCTCTGTGTGCCAAGTTTGGTCCTGGTCCGTCATTGGTTTTGGTCGCAGTGGTCTCAGTAAGTGAGTAAAAGTACTGTAAGTCCCATCATGCATAGCTCATCCTCCTCCAAACAGCACGAGGACATAGAGTGGGTTATGAGGACTCTGTGTGCCAAGTTTGGCCTTGATCGATAATTGGATGAGGCTCACAGTGGTCTCAGAAAGTTCGTGAAGGTACTGCAAGTCCCATAATCCATGGTCCATCCTCCTCCAAACCACACCAGGATGTTGAGTTGGTCATGGGGGCTCTGTGTGCTAAGGTTGGTCTCTATCGTTCATTGATATGGGTCATAATAGTCTCTGGAAGTGAGTGAAGGTACTTCAAGTCCCATCATCCGTGGTCCATCCTCCCCCAAACCACACCAGGATGTTGAGTTGGTCATGGGGGCTCTGTGTGCTAAGGTTGGTCTCTATCATACATTGATGTGGGTCATAATAGTCTCTGGAAGTGATTGAAAGTACTGCAAGTCCCATCGTCCATGGTCCATCCTGTCTGAAACCACGCCAGGTTGTAAAGTGGGCCACGTGGGCCCTTTGTGCCAAGTTTGTTCTTGCTCCGTCATTGTTGTGGGTCTCAATCACCTCCTGGAGTAAGTGAAGTTACTGCAAGTCCCATCATCCATGGTCTGTCCTCCTTCAAACTGCACCAGGATGTAGAAAGGGTCACGGAGGTGATGTCTGCCAAGTTTGGTCCAGGTCAGTTATTCATGGAGGTTGCAGTATTTTATTATTATTGTACTATTTATTATTATTATCATTATTATTATTATTATTATTATATTAGTATATTATTATTATATTACTATATTATTTTATATTATTATTATATGTTATTTTGTTTAATATTATTATTTTACAAATTACTATATTGCTATTTTATACATTTATATATTTTATTATTGTACTATTTATTATATTATTATTATATTACTATATTATTTTATATTATTATGTTATTTTGTTTAATATTATTTTACATATTACTATATTATTTTATATATTTATATATTTTATTATTGTACTATTTATTGCTATATTACTATATTATTATTATATTGTATTTATTAGTAGTATTTTACATATTACTATATTATTTTATATATTATTATATTTATATTTATTATATTTTATTATTACTGTGCTATTTATTATTATATTATTATTATATGTTATTTTATTTATTATTATTTTTTTACATATTACTATATTATTATTTTATATGTTTATATTTATATTTGTATATTTTTATTATTGTACTATTTGTTATTATTATATTACTATATTACTATATCATTTTATATTATTATTATATGTTATTGCATTTATTAGTAGTATTTTACATACTACTATATTATTTTATATATATATTATTAGATTTATATTTATTATATTTTATTATTATTGTACTATTTATTATTATTATTATATTACTATATTATTTTATACCTTTATATATTTTATTTTAATATATTTTATTATTATTGTACTATTTATTATTATATTATCATATTATTATATTATTTTATACTATTATTATATGTTATTGCATTTATTATTAGTAGTATTTTACATATTACTATATTATTTTATGTATTATTAGATTTATATTTATTCTATTTTATTATAGAATAATATAAATATAATAAATAGTACAATAATAATAAAATAGAATAAATATAAATATAATAATATATAAAATAATATAGTAATATGTAAAATACTAATAATAAATAATGTACTATTATTATATTACTATTTTATATTATTATATGTTATTTTATTTATTCATTCTTATTTTACATATTACTATATTATTTTATACCTTTATATATTTTAATATAATTTATTATTATTGTACTATTTATTATTATTATATTACTATATTATTATATTTATATATTTTCTATTTTATTATTATTGTACTATTTATTATTATTATATTACTATATTATTTTATATTATTATTATATGTTATTTTATTTATTCATTCTTATTTTACATATTACTATATTATTATTATTATAAATATTATTTATATTTATTCTATTATTATTATATATTGTATTTATTATTAGTAGTACTTTATTATAGAATAATATAAATATAATAATAAATAGTACAATAATAATATTTTTACATACAGTAATATGTAAAATACTACTAATAAATATTGTACTATTTATTATTATTATATTACTATATTATTTTATATTATTATATGTTATTTTATTTATTCATTCTTATTTTACATATTACTATATTATTATTTTATACCTTTATATATTTTATTTTAATATAATTTATTATTATTGAACTATTTATTATTATATTACTATATTATTATATTTATATTTATTCTATTTTATTATTATTGTACTATTTATTATTATTATAATACTATATTATTTTATATTATTATTATATATTATTTTATTTATTCATTCTTATTTTACATATTACTATATTATTATTTTATACCTTTATATATTTTATATTTATATATTTTATTATTAGTGTATTTATTATGATTATAATACCATATGTTATTGTATTTATTATTATTATTTTATACTATTATTATAATTTATTGTATTTATTATTAGTAGTATTTTACATATTACTGCATTATTTTATATATTATTATATTTATATTTATTCTATTTTATTATTATTGTACTATTTATTATTATTATATTACTATATTATTTTAAATTATTATATGTTATTTTCTTTATTCATTCTTATTTTACATATTACTATATTATTATTATTATAAATATTATTATATTTATATTTATCCTATTTTATTATTATCTATTGTATTTATTATTATTAGTACTTTATCATAGAATAATATAAATGTAATAATAAATAGTACAATAATAATATTTTTACATATAGTAATATGTGAAATACTACTAATAATAAATATTGTACTATTTATTATTATTATATTACTATATTATTTTAAACTATTATACATTATTTTATTTATTCATTCTTATTTTACATATTACTATATTATTTTATACCTTTATATATTATATTTTAATATATTTTATTATTATTGTACTATTTATTATTATTATATTACTATATTATTTTAAATTATTATATATTATTTTATTTATTCATTCTTATTTTACATATTACTATATTATTTTATATGTTTATATATTTTATTTTAATATATTTTATTATTATTGCATTTATTATTATTATATTACTATATTATTATATTTATATTTTTTCTATTTTATTATTATTGTACTATTTATTATTATTATAATACTATATTATTTCAAATTATTATACATTATTCATTCTTATTTTACATCTTACTATATTATTATTTTATACGTTTATATATTTTATATTTATACATTTTATTATTAGTGTATTTATTATGATTATAATACCATACGTTATTGTATTTATTATTATTATTTTATACTAATATTATATATTATTGTATTTATTATTATTAGTATTTTACCTATTACTATATCATTTTATATATTATTATATTTATTGTATTATTATTATTATTATTGTTTACTTATACACAAAGAGGCTCAAAGCGGATTTCGTCTCGAGTATGAGCGTTGCCTTGCTTTTCGCTTTCGTCTCCAAATCCGATGGTGCTTTTTCGGATTTTGTATTGGTATTGGGGGCGATGGGAGTTGTAGTCCAAAGGAAGCGACCCCTTTGAGCTCTGCCCGGGTGCAATGGCCATGACGTCCACATCTCTTTCCCCCTCGGTTGGCATCCCAAGGCATCCAGAGAGCGACGTCCTGCGCTTGCCAAGGGAGTGCCAGCCTCGCTCATTCCATGCTTTACCCACTTGCGCTAAGCCACAGAGAGCTCTCTTTGATGATTTTGGCCGGCTCGGGGACGCTTTGGCTCCTGAAATACACTGGGAGGCCTCAGAGCCTCCGTTCTGGGCACAAAGGGCGGCTGTTGAGCCCGGCCAGGGCGTGCTGGAGGCTGCGTCCACATTGGACCAAAGAGGAAGGAAAAAAGGAAGGAAGGAAGGAAGGAAGGAAGGAAGGAAGGAAGGAAGGAAGGAAGGAAGGAAGGCAGGCAGGCAACCTAAGCTGGGCTGGATGGGGGAAAAAAACTCACCTGGCCTTGGGGCTTCTACGAAATAATGGAGTGCAGAAGAGACCCCAAGGGGCATCTGGTCCAACCATCTAAGAGATACAGAGACAAGGAGATAGCAGATGGAGAGCAGGTCGGTGGATGGATGGATAGAGAGATTAGATAGAGAGAGAGAGAGATTAGATGGATGGATGGATAGATAGAGAGATCAGATAAATAGATACGTGGATGAATGGATGGATGGATGGAAGGATAAATAGATTCCTAGAGGTGGAAGAGAACCCAAGGGCCATCTCGTCCAACCCATAAGAGATAGATAGATAGATAGATAGATAGATAGATAGATAGATAGATAGATAGATAGAATCAACCCTAAGGGTCATCCAGTCAACCCGAAAAGATAGAGAGACGGGGAGGGAGGGAGGGAGGGAGGGAGGGAGGGAGGGAGGGAGGGGTGGGTGGGTGGTTGGATGGATAGATGAAAGAGAAAGAGAACCCAAGAGCCATCTAGTCCAACCCATAAGAGATAGATGGATAGATAGATAGATAGATAGATAGATAGATTGCAAGATAGACAGATAGATAGATAGATAGATAGATAGATAGATAGATAGATAGATAGACAGACAGACAGACAGATAAAGAGATAGAGAGGTGGAGGCATTAGATAGATGGATGGATGGACAGACAGACAGAGAGATATGATAGATGATAGATAGATAGATAGATAGATAGATAGATAGATAGAGATAGATAGAGATTACATAGAGAGATTAGATAGATGGATGGATAAATAGACAAACAGATAGATAGACAGAGAGATGAGATTAGAGAGAGAGAGATTAGATAGAGAGATTGGATGGATGGATGGATGGATGGATGGATGGATGGAGAGAGAAACAGAGATGGATAGAGAGAGAGAGAGAGAGACAGGTGAATGGGGAGAGAGAGATGGAGATAGAAACAGACGGACAGACAGACTGATTGATTCTTAGAGTTGGAAGGGACTCCAAAGGCTATCCAGTCTAACCACCAAGGAGAGAGAGAGAGAGGAAAGGGAGGGAGGGATATATATATATATATATATATATATATATATATATATATATGATAGATAGATAGATAGATAGATAGATAGATGATAGATAGATAGATAGATAGATTAGATGGATGGATAGATGGATAGATGGAGAGATTAGATTAATAGAGAGAGAGAGAGAGAGAGAGAGAGAGAGAGAGAGAGAGAGGTATTAGATTAAGAGAGAGAGAGAGATGGTAGGGTCCCAGAAAGATCATCCTGTCCAACGCATAAGAGACAGCAAGGTAGATAGCAAAATAGCAAGACAGACAGACTGACTGATTGATTCCTAGAGTTGGAAGGGACTCCAAAGGCTATACAGTCTAACCACCAACGAGATAGATAGATAGATAGATAGATAGATAGATAGATAGATAGATAGATAGATCGTTGGAAGGGTCCCCCAAAGGCCATCCAGTCCAGGCAGGCAACAGTCCCAATGGGCAACACACGAATATATTCAATAGTCTACACTCCCACGCATCGACCAAACCAACCTATTCTACCCTTGCCATGTCTTTGAAGGTATTTGGCCAAGCTTTCATCGGTGGGGAGCATCTCCGAGGAGGAAACCTGCGAGAAGCTGAAGGGCCTGATCCAGCGCCAGGTGCAGATGTGCAAGAGGAACCTGGAGGTCATGGACTCGGTCCGGCGGGGGGCGCAGCTGGCCATCGAGGAGTGCCAGTTCCAGTTCCGCAACCGCCGGTGGAACTGCTCCACGCTGGACGGCCTGCCCGTCTTCGGCAAGGTGGTCACGCAAGGTGAGCGTCTCGCATTCAGACCATTGGAGGCCCATATCTGGCCCTTCCCGGGCCCATGTCGATGGGCTATTATTCTCCCAGTTGCGTTACGAGTTGCTCCAGGCTACACGATTGGTCCTGTCCCCAGCCTTGCCCCAACCATCCTTCGTAGGGTTTGGATGCAAATGAAGTTGGTTGCCATCAGAGCTTGGGAAAGGATCATTTTGGGGATTGCCCAGATCTCCCATCCAACCTTGATGATGATGAGCTCCAGGCTACACGATGGGTCGGGTCCCCAGTCTTGCCCCAACCATCCTTCGGAGGGTTTGGATGCAAATGAAGTTGGTTGCCATCAGAGCTTGGGAAAGGTTCATTTTGGGGATTGCCCAGATCTCCCATCCAACCTTGATGATGATGAGCTCCAGGCTACACGATTGGTCCTGTCCCCAGCCTTGCCCCAACCATCCTTCGGAGGGTTTGGATGCAAATGAAGTTGGTTGCCATCAGAGCTTGGGAAAGGATCATTTTGGGGATTGCCCAGATCTCCCATCCAACCTTGATGATGATGAGCTCCAGGCTACACGATTGGTCCTGTCCCCAGCCTTGCCCCAACCATCCTTCGGAGGGTTTGGATGCAAATGAAGTTGGTTGCCATCAGAGCTTGGGAAAGGATCATTTTGGGGATTGCCCAGATCTCCCATCCAACCTTGATGATGATGAGCTCCAGGCTACACGATTGGTCCTGTCCCCAGCCTTGCCCCAACCATCCTTCGGAGGGTTTGGATGCAAATGAAGTTGGTTGCCATCAGAGCTTGGGAAAGGTTCATTTTGGGGATTGCCCAGATCTCCCATCCAACCTTGATGATGATGAGCTCCAGGCTACACGATTGGTGCTGTCCCCAGCCTTGCCCCAACCATTCTTCGGAGGGTTTGGATAGCCCAACTGCTTCTGGATATGGAAACTCTGCTTTTGCTTAGGCTTTTGCTTCTGCAAGTGAGATCCAAGGCTCAACTGCTTCTGGATATGGAAGCTCCAGGCCACACGATCGGTGCTGACCCCAGCCTTGCCCCAACCATTCTTCGGAGGATTTGGATAGCCCAACTGCTTCTGGATATGGAAAATCTTTTGCTTCTGCAAGCAGAATCCAAGGCTCAACTGCTTCTGGATCTGAAAGCTCCAGGCCACATGATCCATACTGTCCCCAGCCTTGCCCCAACCATTCTTCGGAGGGTTTGGATAGCCCAACTGCTTCTGGATATGGAAACTCTGCTTTTGCTTAGGCTTTTGCTTCTGCAAGCAGGATCCAAGGCTCAGCTGCTTCTGGATATGTATGCTCGAGGCCACACGATCGATGCTGTCCCCAGCCTTGCCCCAACCACTCTTCGGAGGGTTTGGATAGCCCAACTGCTTCTGGATAGCCCAACTCTGCCTTTACTTTGGCTTTTGCTTATGCAAGTGGGATCCAAGGCCCAACTACTTCTGGATTTGGAAGCTCCAGGCCACACAATCAGTGCTGACCCCAGCCTTGCCCCAACCATTCTTCGGAGGGTTTGGATAGCCCAACTGCTTCTGGATATGGAAACTCTGCTTTTGCTTCTGCAAGTGAGATCCAAAGCTTGACTACTTCTAGATTTGGAAGCTCAGCTTCTGGATATAGAAGTTCTGCTTTTGCTTTGCTTCTGCAAATGTGATCCATTTGCAGAATGGATCTAGAAGCTCTGCTTCTACAAATGAGATGCAAAGCCCAACTGCTTCTGAATATGGAAGCTCTGCTTTTACTTTGGCTTCTGCTTCTGCGAATGTGATCCAAATCTTGAATACTTCTAGATCTGGAAGCTCTGCTTCTGCAAGGCGGGCTCTATAGTGGTTCTCCTTCCTCTGTAAGAAAGAAAACTGCAAGTGTCCCAGTGGGTCAAGCACAGGTGAGCGTCTCGCATTCAGATCATTTGAGCCCCGTATCTGGCCCTTCCCAGGCCCATGACCTTGCCTGGCTACTAGTTGGGCTATTATTCTCCCAGACCACACGACTGGTGCTGTCCCCAGCCTTGCCCCAACCACCCTTCGGAGGGTTTGGATAACCCAAATGCTTCTGGATCTGGAAGCTCTGCTACTGCAAATGAGATCCAAAGCCCTACTGCTTCTGAATCTGGAAGCTCTGCTTTTACTTTGGCTTCTGCTTCTGCAAATGTGATCCAAATCCTGACTACTTCTAGATCTGGAAGCTATGCTTCTGCAAGGTTGGCTCTATAGTGGTTCTCCTTCCTCCATAGCAAGAGTGTCCCAGTGGATCAAGCAGTGGTGAGTGTCTTGCATTCGGATCATTTGAGCCCTGTATCTGGCCCTTCCCTGGCCCATGTCCTTGCCTGGCTACTAGTTGGCCTCTTATTCTCCCAGCTGTGTTAAGAGTCGTTCCAGGCCACACGATCGGTGCTGTCCCCAGCCTTGCCCCAACCATTCTTCGGAGGATTTGGATAGCCCAACTGCTTCTGGATATGGAAATTCTGCTTTTGCTTTGACTTTTGCTTCTGCAAGCGGGATCTAAGGCTCAACTGCTTCTGGATATGGAAGCTCCAAGCCACACAATCAGTGCTGTCCCCAGCCTTGCCCCAACCATTCTTCGGAGGGTTTGGATAGCCCAACTGCTTCTGGATATGGAAACTCTGCTTTTGCTTAGGCTTTTGCTTCTGCAAGCAGGATCCAAGGCTCAACTGCTTCTGGATATGGAAGATCCAGGCCAGATGATTGGTGCTGTCCCCAGCCTTGCCCCAACTATTCTTCGGAGGGTTTGGATAGCCCAACTGCTTCTGGATATGGAAACTCTGCTTTTGCTTAGGCTTTTGCTTCTGCAAGCAGGATCCAAGGCTCAACTGCTTCTGGATATGGAAGATCCAGGCCAGATGATTGGTGCTGTCCCCAGCCTTGCCCCAACCACTCTTCGGAGGGTTTGGATATCCCAACTGCTTCTGGATATGGAAAGTCTGCTTTTGCTTTGACTTTTGCTTCTGCAAGCGGGATCTAAGGCTCAACTGCTTCTGGACGTGGAAACCCAACTGCTTCTGGATATGGAAGCTCCAGGCCACACGATCGGTGCTGTCCCCAGCCTTGCCCCAACCATTCTTCGGAGGGTTTGGATAGCCCAACTGCTTCTGGATATGGAAACTCTGCTTTTGCTTAGGCTTTTGCTTCTGCAAGCAGGATCCAAGGCTCAACTGCTTCTGGATATGGAAGATCCAGGCCAGATGATTGGTGCTGTCCCCAGCCTTGCCCCAACTATTCTTCGGAGGGTTTGGATAGCCCAACTGCTTCTGGATATGGAAACTCTGCTTTTGCTTAGGCTTTTGCTTCTGCAAGCAGGATCCAAGGCTCAACTGCTTCTGGATATGGAAGATCCAGGCCAGATGATTGGTGCTGTCCCCAGCCTTGCCCCAACCACTCTTCGGAGGGTTTGGATATCCCAACTGCTTCTGGATATGGAAAGTCTGCTTTTGCTTTGACTTTTGCTTCTGCAAGCGGGATCTAAGGCTCAACTGCTTCTGGACGTGGAAACCCAACTGCTTCTGGATATGGAAGCTCCAGGCCACACGATCGGTGCTGTCCCCAGCCTTGCCCCAACCATTCTTCGGAGGGTTTGGATAGCCCAACTGCTTCTGGATATGGAAACTCTGCTTTTGCTTAGGCTTTTGCTTCTGCAAGCAGGATCCAAGGCTCAACTGCTTCTGGATATGGAAGATCCAGGCCAGATGATTGGTGCTGTCCCCAGCCTTGCCCCAACTATTCTTCGGAGGGTTTGGATAGCCCAACTGCTTCTGGATATGGAAACTCTGCTTTTGCTTAGGCTTTTGCTTCTGCAAGCAGGATCCAAGGCTCAACTGCTTCTGGATATGGAAGATCCAGGCCAGATGATTGGTGCTGTCCCCAGCCTTGCCCCAACCACTCTTCGGAGGGTTTGGATATCCCAACTGCTTCTGGATATGGAAAGTCTGCTTTTGCTTTGACTTTTGCTTCTGCAAGCGGGATCTAAGGCTCAACTGCTTCTGGACGTGGAAACCCAACTGCTTCTGGATATGGAAGCTCCAGGCCACACGATCGGTGCTGTCCCCAGCCTTGCCCCAACCATTCTTCGGAGGGTTTGGATAGCCCAACTGCTTCTGGATATGGAAACTCTGCTTTTGCTTAGGCTTTTGCTTCTGCAAGCAGGATCCAAGGCTCAACTGCTTCTGGATATGGAAGATCCAGGCCAGATGATTGGTGCTGTCCCCAGCCTTGCCCCAACCACTCTTCGGAGGGTTTGGATATCCCAACTGCTTCTGGATATGGAAAGTCTGCTTTTGCTTTGACTTTTGCTTCTGCAAGCGGGATCTAAGGCTCAACTGCTTCTGGACGTGGAAACCCAACTGCTTCTGGATATGGAAGCTCCAGGCCACACGATCGGTGCTGTCCCCAGCCTTGTCCCAACCATTCTTCGGAGGGTTTGGATAGCCCAACTGCTTCTGGATATGGAAACTCTGCTTTTGCTTAGTCTTTTGCTTCTGCAAGCAGGATCCAAGGCTCAACTGCTTCTGGATATGGAAGCTCCAGGCCACACGATCGGTGCTGTCCCCAGCCTTGCCCCAACCACTCTTCGGAGGGTTTGGATAGCCCAACTGCTTCTGGATATGGAAGCTCTGCTTTTGCTTAGGCTTTTGCTTCTGCAAGTGAGATCCAAGGCCCAACTTCTTCTGGATATGGAACCTCGAGGCCACACGATCGGTGCTGACCCCAGCCTTGCCCCAACCACTCTTCGGAGGGTTTGGATAGCCCAACTGCTTCTGGATATGGAAATCCCAACTGCTTCTGGATATGGAAACTCTGCTTTTACTTTGGCTTTTGCTTCTGCAAGCGGGATCCAAGGCTCAACTGCTTCTGGATCTGGAAACTCCAGGCCACACGATTGGTGCTGTCCCCAGCCTTGCCCCAACCATTCTTCGGAGGGTTTGGATAGCCCAGCTGCTTCTGGATATGGAAACTCTGCCTTTACTTTGACTTTTGCTTCTGCAAGCAGGATCTAAGGCTCAACTGCTTCTGGATCTGGAAGCTCCAGGCCAAACAATAGGTGCTGTCCCCAGCCTTGCCCCAACCATTCTTTGGAGGGTTTGGATAGCCCAATCGCTTCTGGATATGGAAACTCTGCTTTTGCTTTGACTTTTGCTTCTGCAAGCAGGATCTAAGGCTCAACTGCTTCTGGATCTGGAAGCTCCAGGCCACACGATCGGTGCTGTCCCCAGCCTTGCCCCAACCATTCTTCGGAGGTCTGGATATAGCCCAACTGCTTCTGGATATGGAAACTCTGCTTTTGCTTTGGCTTTTGCTTCTGCAAGCGGGATCAAAGGCTCAACTGCTTCTGGATATGGAAGCTCCAGGCCACACGATCGGTGCTGCCCCCAGCCTTTCCCCAACCATTCTTTGGAGGGTTTGGATAGCCCAACTGCTTCTAGATATGGAAACTCTGCTTTTGCTTAGGATTTTGCTTCTGCAAGCGGGATCCAAAGCCCAACTACTTCTGGATCTGGAAGCTCCAGGTCACGCAATCGGTGCTGTCCCCAGCCTTGCCCCAACCATTCTTCGGAGGTTTGGATATCCCAACTGCTTCTGGATATGGAAACTCTGCTTTTGCTTTGGCTTTTGCTTCTGCAAGCGGGATCCAAGACCCAACTACTTCTGGATCTGGAAGCTCCACGCCACACAATCGGTGCTGTCCCCAGCCTTGTCCCAACTATTTTTCGGAGGGTTTGGATAGCCCAACTGCTTCTGGATATGGAAACTCTGCTTTTGTTTGGCTTTTGCTTCTGCAAGCGAGATCCAAGGCCCAACTGCTTCTGGATATGGAAGCTCCAGGTCACGCAATCGGTGCTGTCCCCAGCCTTGCCCCAACCATTCTACGGAGGGTTTGGAAAGCCCAACTGCTTCTGGATATGGAAACTCTGGCTTTTGCTTCTGCAAGCGGGATCCAAGGCTCAACTGCTTCTGAACATGGAAGCTCCAGGCCACACGATCGGTGCTGACCCCAGCCTTGCCCCAACCATTCTTCGGAGGGTTTGGATAGCCCAACTGCTTCTGGATATGGAAACTCTGCTTTTGTTTGGCTTTTGCTTCTGCAAGCGAGATCCAAGGCCCAACTGCTTCTGGATATGGAAGCTCCAGGTCACGCAATCGGTGCTGTCCCCAGCCTTGCCCCAACCATTCTACGGAGGGTTTGGAAAGCCCAACTGCTTCTGGATATGGAAACTCTGCTTTTGCTTTGACTTTTGCTTCTGCAAGTGAGATCCAAGGCCCAACTGCTTCTGGATGTAGAAGCTAGGCCTGGGTAACAACGCAAAAATTTGTTTCTAAAATCGATTTGTAATTGGGGTGTTTTTTTGTTTCGATATTTAAAATAATTACAAAATTTTCCAAAAAAAAAGTTCGGTATTTACGAAATTTCGTAAATATTTACAAAACATTTTGTAAAGATGGCGCCCTTTTTTTTCCAATATTTTTTAAATATTTTTTTAAATTTAATTATTAATTTAGTAGAATAGGGAGGAGAAATTATTATTAAGGAGGGAAGGCAGGCACTCACTCTGGCGGGCCCTCTCGCTCGCCACTCGCTCGCCGCTCGCCCTCTCGCTAGGATGGGTTCCTTCCAGGAGGGGCTCTTTTTCCCAGGCTGCCAAACTACAACTCCCAGGATGCTACAGCATTGAGCCAATGTGGTGCCAAACCTCATCCAGGCTGCAGTGTAGATGGCTGCAGGATGGAGGGGTTTCCTGCCTCGAATTGAGAGAGAGAGAGAGAGAGAGAGAGAGAGAGAGAAGAGGAAGCAAGTGAGCCTTCTTTGGAAGAGAGCTCAGAACCCCCCTGCGAAAGGTGAGAGAGAGAGAAAGAAGAGAAAAGGAAAGAAAGAGAAGGAGACCTCCCTCTCGCCCTCTCGCTCGCCCTCTCGCTCGCCCTCTCGCTCACCGCTCGCCCTCGCCCTCTCGCTCGCCGCTCGCCCTCTCGCTCGCCCTCTCGCTCACCGCTCGCCCTCTCTCTCGCCCTCTCGCTCGCCGCTCGCCCTCTCTCTCGCCCTCTCGCTCGCCGCTCGCCCTCTCTCTCGCCCTCTCGCTCGCCGCTCGCCCTCGCCCTCTCGCTCGCCGCTCGCCCTCGCCCTCTTGCTCGCCGCTCGCCCTCTCGCTCGCCCTCTCGCTCGCTTCCTCAGCCGGCGCCGAGAGAGGAGAGCTCCCAGCAAGCCAGGCGGCCATCTTACGTATTTCCGAAATGGACGGAAATACAAAATTTTTTGGCGCCTGCCGTTTCGATATTTAAAAACACTTCCAGGTTTAAAAATAGGTTTTGTAATCGTTTTGTAATTCAAAAATTAACGAATTTTTTAACGAATTACGAATTAACGAAATGAATTGCCCAGCCCTAGTAGAAGCCCAACTGCTTCCGCTCCCTTTTATTTGCCCCCACCATCCTCCTGTCGAAAGAGGCCTGCCTTGGCTTTGTGGCCTCCTCCGGATGTGGCTCCCCCCCCCCCCAGCTCCGTCCTCCGGCTCCTGCCCAAGAAAACACTCCCAAGCAAAGGTCCGGAGAGTGCCTGTCCCTATTTGAGTCCTATTACGGTTTGCCCCTGGAAATGCCAGAAATACCAGCCGCGGAGGAGCGCAACCCACCAGCGCTAGCCTGCTATTAACCTTGAGGTCGTTCGTGTTGGCTGCCAAACCCCGAACATCCCAGAGGTGCCTTCCTTCGTCTTTCGCTTTGTGCCAAAACCTCTGCCAGACAGAACTGGCCCTGTGAC
>NC_090033.1:16808077-16850577 GCF_037176765.1 Anolis sagrei
TTATTTAGAAGATTTATATACCGGCCTTCTCCACCTCGATGAGGGACTCAGGTCGGTTTACAGAGCATAACAAATACAATCATATAAAACAACAATTACAGATCAATACATATTAAAATAGTACAACTTAGTACAATAAAAACATCATCATTACATCATTACAATATGCCAAATCGTCACTCCAGTCGTAGTCAAAAACAAATTCATAGTCACAGTTCATCATGGTCATCACAGGGAAGGTTCTAGGTTCAGTCTTCGAATGCCACCCTCCAGAGCCATGTTTTTAGGGATTTCCTGAATGTCAGGAGGGAGGGGGCAGATCTAACCTCTGGTGGGAGGGAGTTCCAAAGCCGGGGAGCCACCACAGAGAAGGCCCTGTCCCTCGTCCCCACCAACCTCGATTGTGAAGGTGGTGGGACCGAGAGCAGGGCCCCCCCAGAAGATCTTAGTAGCCTTGATGGTTCGTAGGGGAGAATCCGTTCGGACAGGTAAACTGGGCCGGCGCCGTTTAGGGCTTTATAGGTCAACACCAGCACTTTGAATTGTGCCCGGAAGCTGATAGGCAGCCAGTGGAGCTGGCGTAGCAGAGGGGTCGTATGATCTCTGTACCCTGCTCCTGTTAGCAATCTGGCTGCCGCGCGTTGGACTGATTGAAGCTTCCGGGCAGTCTTCAGAGGCAACCCCACGTAGAGAGCGTTGCAGTAGTCTAAACGGGATGTAACCAGAGCGTGGACTACCGTGGCCAAGTCAGACTTCCCAAGGTACGGGCGCAGCTGGCGCACAAGTTTTAATTGTGCAAAAGCTCCCCTGACCACCGCCGAGACCTGGGGTTCCAGGCTCAGCGATGAGTCCAGGGTCACTCCCAAGCTGCGAACCTGCGCCTTCAGGGGGAGTGTAACCCCGTCCAGCACAGGCTGTAACCCTATACCCTGTTCGGCCTTTCGACTGACCAGGAGTACCTCTGTCTTGTCTGGATTTAGTTTCAATCTGTTGTCCCTCATCCAGTCCGTTACAGCGGCCAAGCACCGGTTCAGGACTTCAACAGCCTCCTTAGTAGCAGGTGGGAAGGAGTGACAGAGTTGGACATCATCTGCGTACAGATGACACCGTACCCCGAAACTCCGGATGATCTCTCCCAACGGCTTCATGTATATGTTAAACAACATAGGGGACAGTACAGAACCCTGCGGGACCCCACAGTACAATGGCCGCGGAGTCGAGCAGGTGTCCCCTAATGACACCATCTGGGAGCGCCCCTCGAGAAAGGACTGGAGCCACTGCAGAGCAGTACCTCCAAGACCCATTCCCGCGAGACGTCCCAGAAGGATACCGTGATCGACGGTATCGAAGGCCGAAGAGAGGTCCAGCAGAACCAACAGGGACACACTCCCCCTGTCCAGTTCCCTGCGCAGATCATCCACTAAGGCGACCAAGGCTGTCTCCGTACCATGCCCCGGCCTAAAACCAGACTGCGCAGGATCTAGATACTCCGTGTCTACCAGGAACTCCTGGAGTTGCGAGGCCACCACACGTTCCAGGACTTTGCCCAAAAAGGGGAGATTGGATACTGGCCGATAGTTGACGAATTGAGTGGGGTCCAGTGATGGTTTTTTCAACAGCGGTTTTATAACAGCTTGTTTTAAGCTGGCTGGAATGATGCCTTCCCGAAGGGAGGCATTAACCACCACCTTTACCCACTCTGCCAAACCCCCTCTGGCTTCCTTTACCAGCCAGGATGGGCAGGGGTCTAGGATGCATGTGGTTGGCCTCGCCTCCCCAAGAATCCTGTCGACATCCTCGAGTTGAACAGATTGAAACGAATCCATCAAAATTGGACAAGCAGGTGCTCGTGTTACATCCTCAGAGACTGCCGTTAATATAGCGTCAAAGCCCGAACGGATCAAAGCGACTTTGTCCGCAAAGTACTGAGCAAATGCTTCACAGCGCACTGCCGAGTTGTCAGGGGACCCACTCGAGGTGGGGTTCAACAGCCCTCTGACTACTCGAAACAGCTCTGCCGGACGGTTCTTTGCGGACGCAATATTGGCTGAATAGAAGGACTTTTGAGCAGCCTCTATTGCCGCGCCATATGCCCTTAAATAAAGGCATAGGCGTGTTCGGTTTGACTCGTTAGGCTTTTTCCGCCACACGCTCTCTAGCCACCTCTTCATTCGCTTCCTTGCCGCCAACTCCTCAGTGAACCAAGGAGATGGTTTAGCTCGGTTGCTTAGGAGGGGGCGCTCCGGAGCGATCGTGTCTATTGCCCTAGTCAGCTCACTATTCCAGTGAGCGACCAGAGCATCGACAGAATCACCTACCAAGGTAGCGGGAATCTCCCCAAGAGCCGTCAGGAGTCCATCAGGATCCATAAGCCTCCTGGGGCGGACCATCCTAATGGGTCCACCACCCCTGCGAAGGTTAGGAGTTGCAGCCAGTCTAAACCTGATCAGGTGGTGGTCAGTCCATGGCAAAGGGGTGATAGACAACTCCTCCACACCGCCACTGTCTTCCCAACCCTGACAGAAAACCAAGTCAAGTGTGTGTCCAGCACAGTGGGTAGGGCCAGATATTCGTTGGGACAGCCCCATGTTTGCCATGGTAGCCATGAAGTCCTGAGCCGCTCCTGAAAGAGTGGTCTCTGCATGGACATTGAAGTCCCCCAGCACTATAAGCCGCTGGGACTCCAATGCCAGGCCCGAGACCAACCCTGCTAGCTCAGGTAGGGCATCAGAGGTGCCGCGGGGTGGTCGGTACACCTACAGAAGCCCTATTCTGTCCCGGTCTCCTAGCCTCAGGTGGACACATTCAAACAAGGTTGATTGTAGGGTAGGGCACCTGACCAAGGAGATGGCATCTTTATAGACTACTGCAACACCGCCTCCCCGCCCTCCTGATCTCGGCTGGTGCTGCACAGAGTAGCCTGGCGGGCAAAGCTGGGTAAGGTTGACCCCTCCAGCCTCGTCCAGCCAGGTCTCTGTAATGCACGCCAGGTCTGCCTTTTCATCGGAGATTAAATCCCGAATAGTTGATGTTTTTCCATTGACAGACCTGGCATTCAACAGCACCACCTTCAATCTAGGAGGGCCGTCTACCTTGGTACACAAGTTTACCATGTCAGGAGAACATTTTGGAATCTATCTATCTATCTATCTATCCGTCCATCCAGCTATCCATCCATCATCTCTACTATCTATCTATCTAGCTTTCTTTCCATCTTGCTGTCTATCAAGACGAGGGGTCCTCAAACTATGGCCCGCGGGCCCTCCAAAGTCATTTACCTGGCCCTTGCTCAGGGTCAACCTAAGTCTGAAATGACTTGAAAGCACACAACAACAACAACAACAACAACAACAACAACAACAACAACTGGATGGACTGGATGGCCCTTGCGGTCTAGTCCGACTAGTAATATATCTGAATCTATTTATCTATCTATCTATCTATCTTGCTATCTATCTTGTTGTCTATCTATCAGACTTGGTCCTACACATCACACACACACACACACCTTGGAAATAGAGTGCGTGTGGGTGTGCAGTGCCTGCAGCTGAGCGCCTCTTATTCTAGAGTAAGAGGTGTTCAGCTGCAGGCACTGGCAGGTGCGGACGAACCTACACGCCACAAACACACACATTCCTTGGAAAGAGAGCATGTGTGTGGTGTGCAGGCCCTAAGCGCCTGCACCTCCAGTACCTGCAGCCGAAGACCTCTTGCTCTAGAGTAAGAGGCATTCAGCTACAAGCACTGGCAGGTGCGGGCGACCCTACAAGCCACAAACACACACACACTCTCCTTAGAAAGAGATCACGTGTGTGTAGTGTGCAGGCCCTAAGTGCCTACACCTCCAGTACCTGCAGCCGAACACCTCTTGCTCTAGAGTAAGAGGCCTTCAGCTGCAAGCACTGGCATGTGCAGGTGACCATACACACCACACACACATGCACACACTCCTTGGAAAGAGAGCACGTGTGTGGCATGCAGACCCTAAACGCCTGCACCTCCAGTACCTCCAGTCGAACACCTCTTGCTCTAGAGTAAGGAGTTCAGCTGCAAGCACTGGCAGGTGTGGGCGAGTCTACAAGCCGCAAACACACACACACACTCCTTAGAAAGAGATCACGTGGGTGTAGTGTGCAGGCCCTAAGTGCCTACACCTCCAGTACCTGCAGCCGAACACCTCTTGCTCTAGAGTAAGAGGCATTCAGCTGCAGGCATTAGGTGCAACCCTACATGCCACAAACACACACACACACTCTCCTTGGAAAAAGAGCACGTGTGTGGTGTGCAGGCCCTACGTGCCTACACCTCCAGTGCCTGCAGCCGAACACCTCTTGCTCTAGAGTAAGAGGCGTTCAGCTGCAGGCACTAGGGGCGACCCTACATGCCACAAACACGCACACACTCTCCTTGGAAAGAGATCACGTGTGTGTAGTGTGCAGGCCCTAAGTGCCTACGCCTCCAGTACCTGCAGCTGAACACCTCTTGCTCTAGAGTAAGAGGTGTTCAGCTGCAAGCACTGGCAGGTGCGAGTGACCATACACACTATACACACACACACTCTCCTTGGAAAGAGAGCACATGTGTGGCATGCAGGCCCTAAACGCTTACACCTCCAGTACCTACAGCCAAACACCTCTTGCTCTAGAGTAAGAGGCATTCAGCTGCAAGCACTGGCAGATGTGGGTGACCCTACAAGCCACAAACACACACACTCTCTCCTTAGAAAGAGAGCACGTGTGTGGCGTGCAGGCCCTAAGTGCCTACACCTCCAGTACCTGCAGCCGAACACCTCTTGCTCTAGAGTAAGAGGTGTTCAGCTGCAGGCACTGGCAGGTGTGGGCGACCCTACATGCCACAAACACACACACACTCTCCTTAGAAAGAGAGCACGTGTGCGTAGTGTGCAGGCCCTAAGTGCCTACACCTCCAGTACCTGCAGCCAAACACCTCTTGCTCTAGAGTAAGAGGCGTTCAACTGCAGGCACTGGCAGGTGTGGGCTACCCTACACACCATACACACACACACACTCCTTGGAAAGAGAGCACATGTGTGGCATGCAGGCCCTAAGTGCCTACACCTCCAGTATCTGCAGCCAAACACCTCTTGCTCTAGAGTAAGAGGCGTTCAGCTGCAGGCACTAGGGGTGACCCTACATGCCACAAACACGCACACACTCTCCTTGGAAAGAGAGCACATGTGTGGTGTGCAGGCCTACACCTCCAGTACCTACAGCCAAACACCTCTTGCTCTAGAGTAAGAGGCGTTCAACTGCAGGCACTGGCCAGTGCGGGCACCCCTACATGCCACACACACACACACTCCTTGGTAAGAGTGCATGTGTGGTATGCAGGCTCTGAGCATCTGAGTGACCAGGGCATGCAACCAAGTGCCTCCTGCTCTAGAGTAAGTGGTGCTCAGCTGCAGGCACTGGCAGGTGCTTTCTGGGCCTGCACGCCATACACACACTGTCCTTGGTAAGAAAGTGTATGTGTGGTGTGCAAGCTGCTGTTGTTGTGTGCTTTCAAGTCCTTTCAAACTTAAGTTGACCCTGAGCAAGGGCCGGGTACATGACCTTGGAGGGCCGTATTCGGCCCGCGGGTCTTAGTTTGAGTTCCCCTGCCTTAGAGTAAGAGGCACTCGGCTGTAGGCACTGGCAGGTGCTTTCTGGGCCTGCACGCCATACACACACTATCCTTGGTAAGAGAGTGCGTGTGTGGTGTGCAAGCTGTTGTTGTTGTGTGCTTTCAAGTCATTTCAAGCTTAGGTTGACCCTGAGCAAGGGCCGAGTACATGACCTTGGAGGGCCGTATTCGGCCCGCGGGCCTTATACTTTAGAGTAAGAGGCACTCGGCTGCAGGCCCTGGCAGGTGCTTTCTGGGCCTGCACGGCATACACACACTATCCTTGGTAAGAGAGTGCGTGTGTGGTGTGCAAGCTGTTGTTGTTGTGTGCTTTCAAGTCATTTCAAACTTAGGTTGACCCTGAGCAAGGGCCAGGTACATGACCTTGGAGGGCCGTATTCGGCCCGCGGGCCTTCGTTTGATGATCCTTGCTTTAGAGCAGCAGTTCTCAACCTGGGGGTCGCGACCCCCAAGGGGTCGTTTGGCCATTTCGGAGGGGTCGCGAGAGTGTATGTGTGGTGTGCAAGCTGTTGTTGTGTGCTTTCAAGTCCTTTCAAACTTAGGTACATGACCTTGGAGGGCCGTATTCAGCCCGCGGGCCTTAGTTTGAGTTCCCCTGCTTTAGAGTAAGAGGCACTCGGCTGCAGGCACTGGCAGGTGCTTTCTGGGCCTGCACGCCATACACACACTGTCCTTGGTAAGAGAGTGTGTGTGGTGTGCATGCTCAGAAGCACCCGCACATGCCTGTGCCTGCAGCCAAGTGCCTCCTCTAGAGGAGAAGGGCCTCCTGGGTGGGAAACCACCATTATGGGCCGATCTTGTTGCAATCCAGAGCAGGGAACGAGGCCCTAAGATAACTATCCACCACACTTGACTGTGAAAAAAAAATCCTTTTTTATTGAAGAAAAATGGTTACAAAATAAAGGAAAAATGCAAAGTCAAAAGCCGCAGCAAAATCAGCAAACGTGAATGTCCATGAACAAGATCAAAACCCAAAGCCACACTGTAGAATACTGGAACCTGTTAGCAATCCATCTATTTATCTAAACTCTATATATATCTTCCTGTCTTTCTGTCTATCAATCTATCTATCTATTTATCTATCTACCTAATCTCTCTCTCTATCTTCCTATCTTCCTATCTATCTATCTATCTATCTAGCTATCTATCTATCTAATCTCTCTATCTATCTTCCTATATATCTTCCTATCTATCTATCTATCTATCTATCTATCTATCTATCTATCTATCTAATCTCTCTATCTATCTTCCTATATATCTTCCTATCTATCTATCTATCTATCTATCTATCTAATCTCTTTATCTATCTATCTAATCTCTCTATCTATCTTCCTATCTAATCTATCTATCTATCTATCTATCTATCTATCTATCTATATCTTTCTAATCTCTCTATCTATCTTCCTATCTATCCTATTTATTTATCTAACCTCTCTCTCTATCTTCCTATCTATCTAATCTATCTATCTATCTATCTATCTATCTATCTATCTATCTAATCTATCTATCTTCCTATCTATCTATCTATCTATCTATCTAATCTCTCTATCTATCTTCCTATATATCTTCCTATCTATCTATCTATCTATCTATCTAATCTCTCTATCTATCTATCTAATCTCTCTATCTATCTTCCTATCTATCTTCCTATCTATCTTCCTATCTATCTATCTATCTATCTATCTAATCTCTCTATTTATCTATCTATCTAATCTCTCTATCTATCTTCCTATCTATCTATCTATCTATCTGTCTGTCTGTCTGTCTGTCTGTCTGTCTGTCTGTCTTTCTAATCTCTCTATCTATTTATTTATCTATCTAATCTCTCTATCTATCTTCCTATCTATCTATCTATCTATCTGTCTATCTTTCTAATCTCTCTATCTATTTGTCTATCTAATCTCTCTATCTATCTTCCTATCTATCTATCTATCTATCTAATCTCTCTATCTTCCTATCTATCTATCTATCTATCTAATCTCTCTATCTTCCTATCTATCTATCTATCTATCTAATCTCTCTATCTTCCTATCTATCTATCTATCTATCTATCTATCTAATCTCTCTCTCTATCTATCTCTCTATCTATTTATCTATCTAATCTATCTATCTTCCTATCTATCTATCTATCTATCTATCTATCTATCTATTTATCTATCTATCTAATCTCTCTATCTATCTTCCTATCTATCTCTCTATCTATCTTCCTATCTCTCAATCTATCTATTTATCTATCTAATTTCGGAATTCTTTTAAAAATCGAAACGCAAAAAACCCCTAAAAACGAATCGAGTTGAGAAACATATTTTTTCCGTGGTTGCCCAGCCCTAGCGGAAACGGATATCTGCCCTCTCAATTTCGGGGACTCCCAAAAAAAACGGATCAGGGGCCCGAGCGCAAACCGGGACACGAAACGGATCAAGGTTTACTCGCAATGCAGAATTCGACTATCTCTCGATCTCTTCTGGGTTGGACTGGATGGCCTTGGGGTGGAAGGGGTTGATTCTAATCTCTCTAGCAGTACGTGTGAAAAAGATCTTGGAGTCCTTGTGGACAACAAGTGAAACATGAGCCAGGAATGTGATGTGGCGGCAAAAAAAGCCAGTGGGATTTTGGCCTGCATCAAGAGGAGCCTAGTGTCTAGATCTAGGGAAGTCATGCTCTCCATGCTCTATTCTGCTTTGGTTAGACCACATCTGGAATATTGTGTCCAATTCTGGGCACCACAATTCAAGAGAGATATTGACAAGCTGGAATGTGTCCAGAGGAGGGCGACTCAAATGATCAAGGGTCTGGAGAACAAGCCCTATGAGGAGCGGCTTAGGGAACTGGGCATGTTTAGCCTGAAGAAGAGAAGGCTGAGAGAAGATATGATAGCCATGTATAAATATGTGAGAGGAAGCCACAGGGAGGAGGAGGGAGCAAGCTTGTTTTCTGCTTCCTTGGAGACTAGGACGCAAGGGAACAATGGCTTCAAACTACAAGAGAGGAGATTCCATCTGAACATGAGGAGGAACTTCCTGACTGTGAGAGCCGTTCAGCAGTGGAACTCTCTGCCCCGGAGTGTGGTGGAGGCTCCTTCTTTGGAAGCTTTTAAGCAGAGGCTGGATGGCCATCTGTCAGGGGTGATTTGAATGCAATATTCCTGCTTCTTGGCAGAATGGGGTTGGACTGGATGGCCCAGGAGGTCTCTTCCAACTCTTTGATTCTAGGATTCTATGAGGAGGAGGGGGAAGAGGAGGTGGTGGTTGTTTTGCTTCTCAAAGGGTTAGCAGAAGGGAGGCTGGATGGCCATCTGTCAGGGGTGATTTGAATGCAATATTCCTGCTTCTTGGCAGAATGGGGTTGGACTGGATGGCCCATGAGGTCTCTTCCAACTCTTTGATTCTAGGATTCTATGAGGAGAAGGGGGAAGAAGAGGTGGTGGTTGTTTTGCTTCTCAAAGGGTTAGCAGAAGGGAGGCTGGATGGCCATCTGTCAGGGGTGATTTGAATGCGATATTCCTGCTTCTTGGCAGAATGGGGTTGGACTGGATGATTGCCCAGGAGGTCTCTTCCAACTCTTTGATTCTAGGATTCTATGAGGAGAAGGGGGAAGAGGAGGTGGTGGTTGTTTTGCTTCTCAAAGGGTTAGCAGAAGGGAGGCTGGGTGGCCATCTGTCAGGGGTGATTTGAATGCAATATTCCTGCTTCTTGGCAGAATGGGGTTGGACTGGATGGCCCATGAGGTCTCTTCCAACTCTTTGATTCTATGATTCTATGATTCCGTGACGCAGGAAAGGCTCACCCTCTCTTTCCTCCTCTCTTCCATGCAGGCCATCCTCAGCCACATGCGTGTGGAGTGCAAGTGTCACGGCGTGTCGGGCTCCTGCGAGGTGAAGACCTGCTGGAAAGCCATGCCTCCCTTCCGGAAAGTGGGCAACGTCCTGAAGGAGAAGTTCGACGGGGCTACGGAGGTGGAGCAGCAGCAGCGGAGGGGTGGCTCCTCGTCGTCGTCGTCGTCGGCCAAAGTGCTGGTGCCCAAGAACTCCCAGTTCAAGCCACACACGGACGAGGACCTGGTCTACCTGGACTCCAGCCCCGACTTCTGCGACCACGACGCCCGCAGCGGTGTCCTGGGCACGGGGGGGCGCCACTGCAACAAGACCTCCAAGGCCATCGACGGGTGCGAGCTGATGTGCTGCGGGAGGGGTTTCCACACGGACGAGGTGGAGCTGGTGGAGCGCTGCAGCTGCAAGTTCCACTGGTGCTGCTTCGTCAAGTGCAAACAGTGCCACCGGGTGGTGGAGATGCACACGTGCCGGTGACACGCACGTACGCACGCACGCACACGGCGGACACGGAAAGCTCTCTTTCGATAAAGACAAACTATATTTAAAGCCCTCGAACGCACGGCTCCTTGGGTGATTCGTTCATTGGTGAATATTCCGAATACTCCGGAGCCGTCCCTTCCGCTCTCTCTTTTTTTGGGGAGACCCAGAACTCTTATCTTTTTTTATAAAGAAAAACGATATTTAAAGCTTTTTGGTGGTTCCTTCGTATTTAACCAGTGGTCCGTGGAGTACCCCAAGTGGAGTACCCCAAGTGAAAATACGATCCGCGATCTAACCATTACTACACAGTTGCCTCGAAATGACGTGACGACGAGAGTGACTAGTCTCGCGAAATCCTCTTATAGAGCCGAGGCAACTGGGATGTCGGAAGGGGAGAGGCTGACTAACCACGAAAGATTACTACTACCACCTAGTAGTAGCTCGATTACTGAGGTCGAGCTGATCGTGACTACTGGATAGACCACATCAGCTCAGGAGCTAGAGCTGATGTGGTCTATCCAAATAACCCTGGTCAGAGTGGTCCCTGGTCAAAGAGGTCCCTGGTCAGAGTGGTCCCTAGTCAAAGTGATCTCTGGTCAAAGTGTGGTCCCTGGTCAAAGTGTTCCTTGGTGACAGTAGTTCCTGGTCAAGTGGTCCCTGGTCAAAGTGGTCCCCAGTCAAGTGGTCCCTGCTCAAAGTGGTCCCTAATCAAAGTTATCCTTGGTCACAGTGGTCCCTAGTCAAAGAGGTCCCTGGTCAGAGTGATCCCTGGTCAAAGTGGTCCCTGGTCAAGTGGTCCCTGGTCTAAGAGATCCCTCATCAAAGTGGTCCCTGCTCAAAGTGGTCCCTGGTCAAAGTGGTCCCTGGTCAAAGTGGTCCCTGGTCAGAGTGATCCCTGGTCAAAGCGATCCCTGGTCAAAGCAGTCCCTGGTCAAAGTGGTCCCTGGTCAATTGGACCCTGGTCAAAGTGATCCCTGGTCAAAGTCATCCTTAGTCACAGTGGTCCCTAGTCAAAGTGATCCCTGGTCAAAGTGGTCCCTGGTCAAAGTGATCCCTGGTCAAGTGTCCCTGGCCAAATGGTCCTTGGTCAGAATGGTCCCAGATCAAGTGGTCCCTGGTCAAAGTAGTCCCTGTACAAGTGGTCCCTGGTCAAGAGGAACCTGGTCAGTGGTCCCTGGTCAAGGTACTCCATGTTCAAGTGGCCCCTGGTAAAAGTGGTCCCTGCTCAAATGGTCCCCATTCAAGTGGTCCCTGGTCAAAGTGGTCCCTATTCAAGTAGTCCCTGGTCTAATGGCCCCGGTCCAAGTGATCCCTGGTCAAGTGGTCACTGCTGAAGTGCTACGTGATGAAAGTGATCCCTGGTCAAGTGGTCGCTGCTCAATGTGTTCCCTGGTCTAAGAGGTCCCTCATCAAACTGTTCACTGGTCAAAGTGTTCCTGATCAAAGTGGTCTCTGGTCAAAGAGATCCGTGGTCAATTGGTCCCTAGTCATAGTGGTCCCTGGTCAAAATGGTCCTTGGTCAAAGTGCTCCCAGGTCAAAGTGGTCCCTGATCAAGTGGTCCCTGTTCAAATTGGTCCCTATTCAAGTAGTCCCTAGTCTAAGGTCCCTGGTCAAAGTGATCCCTGGTCAAGTGGTCACTGCTGAAGTGCTTCCTGATGAAAGTGTTCCCTGGTCAAAGTGGTCCCTGGTCAAACTGCTCACTCGTCAAAATGTCCCTGGTCAAAGTGTTCCTGGTCAAAGTGGTCCCTGGTCAAAGAGATCCCTGGTCAATTGGTCGCTAGTCATAGTGGTCCCTGGTCAAAGTGGTCCGTGGCCAAAGTGGTCCCTGGTCAAAATGGTCCCTGGTCAAAGTAGTCCCTGGTCAAAGTGGTATCTGGTTAAAGAGGTCCCTGGTCAAAGTGTCCCTGTTCAAGGTGATCCCTGTTCAAGTGGACCCTGGTCAAAGTGGTCCGTGTTCCAGTGGTCCCTGGTCAAAGTAGTCCCTGGTCAAAATGATCCCTGGTCAAAGTGGTCCCTGATCAAGTGGTTCCTGGTCAAAGTGGTCCTTGGTCAAAGTGGTCCTTGGTCAAAGTGATCCCTGGTCAAAGTGGTCCCTGGTCAAAGTGGTCCTTGGTCAAAGTGGTCCCTGGTCAAAATGATCCCTGGTCAAACTGGTCCCTGATCAAGTGGTTCCTGGTCAAAGTGGTCCTTGGTCAAAGTGGTCCTTGGTCAAAGTGATCCCTGGTCAAAGTGGTCCCTGGTCAAAGTGGTCCTTGGTCAAAGTGATCCCTGTTCAAAGGGGTCCCTGGTCAAAGTTGTCCTTGGTCAAAACACACGTATTCTTGGGAGACCAACTACACGGCTCCTTGGGCGATTTCTCTTTGGTTACATGTTATTAAATGAACCTGTCCTGACCCTACAATGCAGACCATATAATCTACTGACCATCCAATACATTCTTATACGGCAGTGTAGACGGGGGCCTACGTTTGGGTGCTCTTCTGGGCTTTGTTTGTTGGTTTGTTGCCAAATGAGGTTCATTTCCAAGGCCGATCAACCAAGTAAACTCCCCAAAAAGTCCTCCTGTTTCTCCTTTTCGATGCTCATGCAGCTCACCAGCACCCCCTGCTTTCCAAACAGGGAGAAGTAGACACATTTGAAGGACACGAAATGCAGAGAGATATAGGATGGGGGCCACCTTCCTTGGAGACGTCCACATGGGATTCCACCTACTGCGTCTACCATAGGAAGTCCTTCCTAAGGTTTAGGTGGCATCTCTTTCCTTGACATTGGCAAGCCTACTCCCTCTTCTCCTTCTTCTCCTCGATGTGACGTTGTTATCCTCTCAATCTGTTGTTGTTGTTGTTTCGGCCTTGTCTCCAAAGCACCATCCATCACTTGAAGGTTGCTCCTAGTCAACCTTGGAGAGCGAGTCAAGGCAACTCCAACAAGGCCTCCTTGCTCAATGAAAGACCATTCCTAAGGGCAGACGTTGGAGGATGGACTGGACGGCGTTTGTAGTATCCTCCAACTCTAGAATTATAACATAACAATAATAACAAGAACAGTAACAACAACATAGTGATTCTATCTTCCTAATAATAATAATAATAATAATAATAATAACAACAACAACAAAAACACTATAAGTGAGAGCTGTTCAGCAGTGGAACTCTCTGCCGCAGAGTGTGGCGGAGGCTCCTTCTTTGGAAACAACAAGAACAACAAAAGTATGAGTGAGAGCTGTTCAGCAGTGGAACTCTCTGCCGCAGAGTGTGGTGGAGGCTCCTTCTTTGGAAACAACAACAATAACAAAATTATGAGTGACAGCTGTTCAGCAGTGGAACTCTCTGCCGCATAGTGTGGTGGAGGCTCCTTCTTTGGAAACAACAACAACAAATATGAGTGAGAGCTATTCAGCAGTGGAACTCTCTGCCGCAGAGTGTGGTGGAGGCTCCTTCTTTGGAAACAACAACAACAACAACAAAAGTATGAGTGAGAGCTGTTCAGCAGTGGAACTCTCTGCCGCAGAGTGTGGTGGAGGCTCCTTCGTTGGAAACAACAACAACAACAAAAGTATGAGTGAGAGCTGTTCAGCAGTGGTACTCTCTGCCGCAGAGTGTGGTGGAGGCTCCTTCTTTGGAAACAACAACAACAAAAGTATGAGTGAGAGCTGTTCAGCAGTGGAACTCTCTGCCGCAGAGTGTGGCGGAGGCTCCTTCTTTGGAAACAACAACAACAACAACAAAAGTATGAGTGAGAGCTGTTCAGCAGTGGAACTCTCTGCCGCAGAGTGTGGTGGAGGCTCCTTCTTTGGAAACAACAACAACAACAACAAAAGTATGAGTGAGAGCTGTTCAGCAGTGGAACTCTCTGCTGCAGAGTGTGGCGGAGGCTCCTTCTTTGGAAACAACAACAACAACAACAAAACTATGAGTGAGAGCTGTTCAGCAGTGGAACTCTCTGCCGGAGAGTGTGGTGGAGGCTCCTTCTTTGGAAACAAGAACAACAACAACAAAAGTATGAGTGAGATCTGTTCAGCAGTGGAACTCTCTGCTGCAGAGTGTGGTAGTGGCTCCTTCTTTGGAAACAACAACAACAACAAAAGTATGAGTGAGAGCTGTTCAGCAGTGGAACTCTCTGCCGCAGAGTGTGATGGAGGCTCCTTCTTTGGAAACAACAATAACAACAAAAGTATGAGTGAGAGCTGTTCAGCAGTGAAACTCTCTGCCGCAGAGTGCGATGGAGGCTTCTTCTTTGGAAACAACAACAACAACAACGAAAGTATGAGTGAGAGCTGTTCAGCAGTGGAACTCTCTGCCGCAGAGTCTGGTGGAGGCTCCTTCTTTGGAAACAACAACAACAACAAAAGTATGAGTGAGAGCTGTTCAGCAGTGGAACTCTCTGCCGCAGAGTGTGATGGAGGCTCCTTCTTTGGAAACAACAACAACAAAAGTATGAGTGAGAGCTGTTCAGCAGTGGAACTCTCTGCCGCAGAGTGTGACGGATGCTCCTTCTTTGGAAACAACAACAACAACAACAAAAGTATGAGTGAGAGCTGTTCAGCAGAGTGTGGTGGAGGCTCCTTCTTTGAAGGCTTTTAAACAGAGGCTGGATGGCCATCTGTCGGGAGTGCTTTGAATGCGATTTTCCTGCTTCTTGGCGGAATGGGGTTGGACTAGATGTCCCACAAGGCGTCTTTCAACTCTAGGATTCTAGGATGCTCTGACCCATTCGACGATGGTCTTTCCGCAAATGCCGTCCATCCGTGTTGCACTTAGTGGTGCCATTGAGCGCCGCTAATTCCCTCGGCCGCGGTTTCCTTCTTCCCTCCGCACCCCGTATTCCCTTCCAAATCCCACCCTGATCCGCGGATCAGTCTTCCGTGGGGCTCTGCTCTAAGAATGGGGTTCTTGTCTCCCCTTCTTCACCTGCCGGCGTTTTCGGATAGAGGACATTTGGAGAAAGAATCGCGTTTTTCAAGGAATCGCCGGAGGATCGTTTTACCCTTAATCGTGCCGAGCATTATAATCGCCCGGCTCTGGCGACTTAACGGCATGTAAAGCTATCTTAATCAGCGGCGCCCTGACAAGTTGCACATTGTTCCTCTAAGTCCTCTTTATTTCCTGCTCCGGTTTGCACCCTCGACACACACACACAAAAAGATTATCCCTCGGGTTCCTGTTAGTGCATTCTTACAAGGGCCTGGCGTTGCGTCACCGAAAATGGGCGACAATTGCGCCTCAATATCCGCGGGGAAGGAGTAGCCTTCCCCGCGGATTACGGAACACAACTCCTCCTGAAAATCCCCAACAAAGAGTAGCCTTCCCTGCGGATAATGCGACACAATTCCTCTTGAACATCCCCAACAGAGTAGCCTTCCCCACGGATAACGGGACTCAACTCCTCAACAAGGAATAGCCTTCCCCGCGGATAACGGGACACAACTCCTCAACAAGGAATAGCCTTCCCCGCGGATAACGGGACACAACTCCTCAACAAGGAATAGCCTTCCCTGCGGATAACGGGACACAACACCTCAACAAGCAGTAGCCTTCCCATGGATAACGTAACACAATTCCTCCTGAAAATCCCCAACAAAGAGTAGCCTTCGCTGCGGATAATGAGACACAATTCCTCCTGAATATCCCCAACAGAGTAGCCTTCCCTGCGGATAACGGGAGACAACTCCTCAACAAAGAGTAGCCTTCCCCGCGGATAACGGGACACAACTCCTCCTGAAAATCCCCAACAAAGAGTAGCCTTCCCAACGGATAACGGGACACAACTCCTCAACAAGGAATAGCCTTCCCCGCGGATAACGGGACACAACTCCTCAAAAAGGAATAGCCTTCCCCGCGGATAATGAGACACAATTCCTCCTGAACATCCCCAACAGAGTAGCCTTCCCCGCGGATAACGAGACACAACTCCTCCTGAACATCCCCAACAGAGTAGCCTTCCCTGCGGATAATGGGAAACAACTCCTCAATAAGGAGTAGCCTTCCCCGCGGATAATGCGACACAATTCCTCCTGAACATCCCCAACAGAGTAGCCTTCCCCGCGGATAACGGGACACAACTCCTCAACAAGGAGTAGCCTTCCCCACGGATAACGGGACACAACTCCTCCTGAACATCCCCAACAGAGTAGCCTTCCCAGCGGATAACGGGACACACCTCCTCCTAGAAATCCCTACAAGGAGTAGCTTTCCCCGCGGATAACGGGACACAACTCCTCCTGAAAATCCCCAACAAAGAGTAGCCTTCCCTATGGATAATGAGACACAATTCCTCCTGAACATCCACAACAGAGTAGCCTTCCCCGCGGATAACAGAACACAACACCTCAACAAGGAGTAGCCTTCCCCGCGGATAATGGGACACGACTCCTCCTAGAAATCCCCAACAAGGAGTAGCCTTCCCCGTGGATAACAGGACACAACTCCTCCTAGAAAGCTCCAACAAGGAGTAGCCTTCCCCGTGGATAACAGGACACAACTCCTCCTGAACATTCCCAACAAGGAGTAGCCTTCCCCACGGATAACGAAACACGACTCCTCCTGAATATCCCCAACAAGGAGTAGCCTTCCCCACGGATAACGAAACACGACTCCTCCTGAATATCCCCAACAAGGAGTAGCCTTCCCCGCAGATAACGGGACACGACTCCTCCTGAACATCCCCAACAAAGAGTAGCCTTCCCTGCGGATAATGGGACACAACTCCCAAAAAGGAGTAGCCTTCCCCATGGATAATGAGACACAACTCCTCCTGAACATCTGTTACCTTCCCACCAGAGCGGTACCTATTGATCTACTCACATTCGCATGTTTTCAAACTGTTAGGTTGGCAGAAGCTGGGGCTAACAGCGGGAGCTCACCCTGCGAGAGCACATCAAATTCAGCAGCTCAGCGCTTTAACCCACTGCACCACTGGGGGCTCCTGTAATACACACTAAGAGCACCTAAAGCCTCAGAAAGCTTCTGTTCAACCATTTCAGAGCTCCCTGCTTGGGCGGTGATGGCATGGTCGTCAGCAGAGATGCAACTCTCCACCTGATTGACTACCATCAGATCGTCTGAAGTCACCAGTAGCCATGAGTTGGGCTCCCAGGATTGCTGTGGGTTGTGCTATGGGTTGTGCTGTGCAATATATTGTCATCATGGTTTTCTACGGGCGAGCAGATGTGTGTGTTCTGTATCTCATAAACTAGAACCGGTAGAGGGAAATGGGTGCCGTCTTTGAGTTGTGTTGCCCTCTCAGGATTGCTGTGGGTTGGGCTGTGGGTTGGGCTGTGAGTTGTGCTGTAAGTCATGCTGTGAGTTGTGCTGCCCTCCCAGGATTGCTGTGGGTTGTGCTGTGAGTTGTGCTGTGAGCCCTCCCAGGACTGCTGTGGGTTGTGCTGTAAGTTGTGCTGTGAGCTGTACTGCCTTTCCAAGATTGCTGTGTGTTGGGCTGTGATTTGTACTGTGAGTTGTGCTGCCCTCCCAGGATTGCTGTGGGTTGGGCTGTGGGTTGTGCTGTAAGTTGTGCTGCAAGTTGTGCTGCCCTCCCAGGATTGCTGTGTGTTGGGCTGTGTTTTGTACTGTGAGTTGTGCTGCCCTTCCAAGACTGCTGTGGGTTGGGTTGTGGGTTGTGCTGTGAGTTGTACTGCCTTCCCAAGATTGCTGTGGGTTGGGCTGTGAGTTGTGCTGCCCTCCCAGGATTGCTGTGGGTTGGGCTGTGGGTTGTGCTGTAAGTTGTGCTGTGAGTTGTGCTTTGAGTTGTACTGCCTTCCCAAGATTGCTGTGGGTTGTGCTGTGAGTTGTGCTGCCCTCCCAGGATTGTTGTGGGTTGGGCTGTGAGTGGTGCTGTGAGTTGTACTGCCTTCCCAAGGCTGCTGTGTGTTGGGCTGTGATTTGTACTGAGAGTTGTGCTGCCCTCCCCAGACTGCTCTGAGTGGTCCTGCGAGTTGTACTGCCTTCCCAAGATTGCTTTCTGTTGTACTGTGAGTTGTGCTGCCCTTCCAAGACTGCTGTGGGTTTGGCTGTGGCTTGTGCTGTAAGTTGTACTGTGAGTGGTGCTGCGAGTTATACTGCCTTCCCAAGATTGCTGTGTGTTGGGCTGTGATTTGTACTGTGAGTTGTGCTGCCCTCCCAGGATTGCTGTGGGTTGGGCTGTGGTTTGCGCTGTAAGTTGTGCTGTGAGTGGTGCTGCGAGTTGTACTGACTTCCCAAGATTGCTGTGTGTTGGGCTGTTATTTGTACTGTGAGTTGTGCCGCCCTCCCAGGATTGCTGTGGGTTGTGCTGTGGGTTGTACTGTGAGTTGTGCTGTGAGTTGTACTGCCTTCCCAAGATTGCTGTGGGTTGGGCTGTGAGTTGTACTGTGAGTTGTGTTGCCCTCCCAGGATTGCTGTGGGTTGGGCTGTGGGTTGGGCTGTGAGTTGTACTGTGAGTTGTGCTGTCTTCCCAAGACTGCTGTGGGTTGGGCTGTGAATTGTACTGTGAATTGTACTGTGAGTTGTACTGCCTTCCCAAGGCTGCTGTGGGTTGGGCTGTGGGTTGCACTGTAAGTTGTGCTGTGAGTTGTACTGCCTTTCCAAGATTGCTGTGGGTTGGGCTGTGATTTGTACTGTGAGTTGTGCTGCCCTCCCAAGATTGCTGTGGGTTGGGCTGTGGGTTGCGCTGTAAGTTGTGCTGTGAGTGGTGCTGCAAGTTGTACTGCCTTCTCAAGATTGGTGTGGGTTGGGCTGTGAGTTATACTGTAAGTTGTGCTGCGAGTTGTACTGCCTTCTCAAGACTGCTGTGGGCTGGGCTGTGAGTTGTACTGTGAGTTATGCTGCCCTCCCAGGATTGCTGTGGGTTGGGCCGTGGGTTGTGCTGATTGTTGCTGTGAGTTGTACTGCCTTTCCAAGATTGCTGTGTGCTGGGCTGTGATTTGTACTGTGAGTTGTGCTGCCCTCCCAGGATTGCTGTGGGTTGGGCTGTGGGTTGCGCTGAAAGTTGTGCTGTGAGTGGTGCAGCGAGGTGTACTGCCTTCCCAAGATTGCTGTGGGTTGGGCTGTGAGTTGTACTGTGAGTTGTGTTGCCCTCCCAGGATTGCTGTGGGTTGGGCTGTGGGTTGTACTGTGAGTTGTGCTGTGAGTTGTACTGCCTTCCCAAGATTGCTGTGGGTTGGGCTGTGAATTCTACTGTGAGTTGTGCTGTGAGTTGTACTGCCTTCCCAAGATTGCTGTGGGTTGGGCTGTGAGTTGTGCTGTGAGTGGTGCTGTGAGTTACTGCCTTCCCAAGACTGCTGTGGGTTGGGCTGTGATTTGTACTGTGAGTTGTGTTGCCCTCCCAGGATTGCTGTGTGTTGGGCTGTGATTTGTACTGTGAGTTGTGCTGCCCTCCCAGGACTGCTGTGGGTTGTGCTGTAAGTTGTGCTGTGAGTTGTACTGACCTCCCAGGATTGCTATGGCTTGTGCTGTAAGTTGTGCTGTGAGTTGTGTTGCCCTCCTAGGACTGCTGTGGGTTGGGCTGTGATTTGTACTGTGAGTGGTGCAGTGAGTTATACTGCCTTCCCAAGATTGCTGTCGGTTGGGCTGTGGGTTGTACTGTGAGTTGTCCTGTGAGTTGTACTGCCTTCCCAAGATTGCTGTGGGTTGGGCTGTAAGTTGTACTGTGAGTTGTGCTGTGAGTTGTACGGCCTTCCCAAGATTGCTGTGTGTTGGGCTGTGATTTGTACTGTGAGTTGTACTGTGAGTTGTGATGCGAGTTGTACTGCCTTCCCAAGATTGCTGTGGGTTGGGCTGTGATTTGTACTGTGAGTTGTGCTGTGAGTTGTACTGCCTTCCCGAGATTGCTGTGTGTCGGGCTGTGAGTTGTACTGTGAGTTGTGCTGTGAGTTGTACTGCCTTCCCAAGACTGCTGTGGGTTGGGCTGTGAATTGTACTGTGAGTGGTGCTGTGAGTTGTACTGCCTTCCCAAGATTGCTGTGGGTTGGGCTGTGATTTGTACTGTGAGTTGTGCTGTGAGTTGTACTGCCTTCCCGAGATTGCTGTGTGTCGGGCTGTGAGTTGTACTGTGAGTTGTGCTGTGAGTTGTACTGCCTTCCCAAGACTGCTGTGGGTTGGGCTGTGAATTGTACTGTGAGTTATGCTGCCCTCCCAGGATTGCTGTGGGTTGGGCTGTGGGTTGGGCTGTGAGTTGTACTGTGAGTTGTGCTGTCTTCCCAAGACTGCTGTGGGTTGGGCTGTGAATTGTACTGTGAATTGTACTGTGAGTTGTACTGCCTTCCCAAGGCTGCTGTGGGTTGGGCTGTGGGTTGCACTGTAAGTTGTGCTGTGAGTTGTACTGCCTTTCCAAGACTGTTGTGGGTTGGGCTGTGATTTGTACTGTGAGTTGTGCTGCCCTCCCAGGATTGCTGTGGGTTGGGCTGTGGGTTGCGCTGTATGTTGTGCTCTGAGTGGTGCTGCGAGTTGTACTGCCTTCCCAAGATTGCTGTGTGTTGGGCTGTGAATTGTACTGTGAGTTGTGCTGTGAGTTGTACTGCCTCCCCAAGATTGCTGTGGGTTAGGCTGTGAATTGTACTGTGAGTTGTACTGCCTTCCCAGGATTGCTGTGTGTTGGGCTGTGATTTGTACTGTGAGTTGTGTTGCCCTCCCAGGATTGCTGTGGGTTGGGCTGTGGGTTGGGCTGTACGTTGTGCTGCGAGTTGTACTGCCTTCTCAAGATTGCTGTGGGTTGGGCTGTGATTTGTACTGTGAGTTGTGTTGCCCTCCCAGGATTGCTGTGGGTTGGGCTGTGGGTTGTGCTGTAAGCTGTGCTGTGAGTGGTACTGTGAGTTGTGCTGCCCTCCCAGGATTGCTGTGGGTTGGGCTGTGGGTTGTGCTGTAAGCTGTGCTGTGAGTGGTGCTGTGAGTTGTACTGCCTTCCCAAGATTGTTGTGTGTTGGGCTGTGATTTGTACTGTGAGTTGTGCTGCCCTCCCTAGACTGCTCTGGGTTGGGCTGTGGGTTGTGCTGTAAGTTGTGCTTTGAGTGGTGATGCAAGTTGTACTGCCTTCCCAAGATTGCTGTGGGTTGGGCTGTGAATTGTACTGTAAGTTGTGCTGTGAGTTGTACTGCCTTCCCAGGATTGTTGTGTGTTGTGCTGTGAGTTGTACTGTGAGTTGTGCTGCCCTCCCAGGACTGCTGTGGGTTGGGCTGTGGCTTGTGCTGCCCTCTCCGTGCCTTGAGCCCCGTCCGTCCTTCCTTCCTCCTTCCCGTGTTGTTTCAGCTGGAGGAGCTTTGGCCGGCACCCTCGGGTTCTCTTGCCACGCAGGTGCTGTTTGCAGAGTATTTATATCATCTCAACCGGGGATGCGGCTCTTCGAAAGCTGTTTTGAAAGCCGACGGGCTCCGTTAGTTCGTCCTGAACGTTCGGTTGGCGTGCCTCACCGGGTCGTGCCGCGTATCCCCAAACGCAGCCTGGCTCGCTTTCCCTCTCTCTCTCTCTCTCTCTCTCCCGTGCTGCCCTTTCACCTGAAGAAGCCCGGGGTGATTGGTGCTGTTCTTGGCACAGCCTGGCGTGGGCCCTTTTCGCACGCCAAGATGCTGCGTGTGCTTCGCGGTGCCTGCCGAGCGCTGTTTGTGTTGGAGCGACCGAGGAAGGAATTAGTTCAACTCCGCTGCTAATTGCTCCCGAAGTGCAGGGCTCGAAAACACACACAAAGCTGCCCAAGTTGCGCGAGGAGGAGACCGAGAGAATTTCAGAAGCATACTCTCCTGACCTTTCGCCTGCATCTATGGCAGGCATCCTCAGAGGCTGTGAGGTCTCCTTGCCCAACTCCTTATCTAATGTTGCAGTTTCTGGCTCCTCCGACCAACCTTGAAGCCCTGCACTTTGCAAGTCAGCATATTGCAAGGGGTGTGAAATATGGCCATGTTACAGAAGCATGCTTTTCGATCTTTCACCTATATCTGTGAACGGCATCCTCCTTATCTAATGTTGCAGTTTCTGGCTCCCATGACCAACCTTGAAGCCCTGCCCTTTGCAAGTCAGCATATTGCAAGGGTGTGCAATATGGCCATGTTCCAGAAGCATTCTCTCCTGACGTTTTGCCTGCACATGAGGATGGCAAGCATCCTCAGAGGCTCTCAGGTCTCTTCGCCCAATTCCTTATCTAATGTTGCAGTTTCTGGCTCCTCTGACCAACCTTGAAGCCCTGCCCTTTGCAAGTCAGCATATTGCAAGTGGTGTGAAATATGGCCATGTTGCAGAAGCATTCCCTCCTGACGTTTCACCTGCATCTGTGGCAAGCATCCTCAAGAGGCTCTCAGGTCTCTTTGCCAAACTCCTTATCTAATGTTGCAGTTTCTGGCTCCTCCAACCAACCGTTATGCCCTGCACTTTGCAAGTCAGCATATTGCAAGGGGTGTGCAATATGATCATGTTCCAGAAGCATTCCCTCCTGATGTTTCGCCTGCATCTGTGGCAGGCATCCTCAGAGGCAGTGAGGTCTCTTTGCCCAACTCCTTATCTAATGTTGCAGTGTCTGGCTCCTCTGACCAACCTCGAAGCCCTGCACTTTGCAAGTCAGCAGATTGCAAGGGGTGTGCAATATATCCTGGGACTAGCCGTCCCCTGCCACGCCTTGCTGTGGCCCAGTCTGTATATATGTGTTTTGTGTGTATATATTTGTGTATCTGTGTATATCTGTGTTTGCATATATATGTGTGTGTGTATATGTATCTCTGCACATGTGTGTGTGTGTGTAGATGGGTTTATATGAGTATATATTTGTGTGTTTATATGTGTATATCTTGTGTATACGTGTGTGCTTGTTTATATGCATATCTGTGCTTATATGTATGTGTGCATGTGTATATTTGTGTGTGCCTGTGTATATGTATATATGTGTGTATGTAGATGTATGTATATTTGTGTGTGCTTGGGTATATATATGTATGTGTGCATGCATGTGTATATGGGTGTATGTGTGTGTATGTATTCATATGTGTGTGTGTGTGTGTGCGCATGTATGTGTAGATGTGTGTATATATTTGTGTTTTTATATGTGTATGTATATATGTGTGCTTATTTATACGCATATTTGTGTTTATATATGTGTGTATGTAGATGTATGTGTGTGTATATTTGTGTCTGCTTGGGTATATATATGTATGTGTATGTATGTGTGCATGTGTATATGAGTGTATGTGTATGTATATATATATATGGGTATATATGTGTGCGCATATGTGTGTAGATGTGTTTATATATGTGTGTGTTTATGTGTATATGTATATGTGTGTGCTTATTTATATGCATATTTGTGTTTATATATGTGTGTATGTAGATGTATGTGTGTGTATATTTGTGTATGTATGTGCATGTGTATATGAGTGTATGTGTGTGTATATATATATATATATATATATATATATGGGTATATATGTGTGCGCATATGTGTGTAGATGTGTTTATATGAGTGTATATATTTATGTGCTTATATGTATGTGTGTGTGCTTATTTATACGCATATTTGTGTTTATATATGTGTGTATGTAGATGTATGTGTGTGTATATTTGTGTCTGCTTGGGTATATATATGTATGTGTATGTATGTATATGTGTGTGCTTATACACATATACAAATATGTTTTATGTGTGTGTTTATGTGTGTGTGTGTGTGCATGTGTACATGAGTGTATGTGTGTGTGTATATATATATGGATATATATGTGTGCACATGTGTGTGTAGATGTGTTTATATGTGTGTATATATTTGTGTGTTTATATGTGTATATGTATATGTGTGTGCTTATTTATACGCATATTTGTGTTTATATATCTGTGTATGTAGATGTATGTGTGTGTATATTTGTGTATGTGTGAATGTGTATGAGTGTATGTGTGTATATATATATATATATATATATATGGATATATATGTGTGCACATGTGTGTGTAGATGTGTTTATATGTGTGTATATATTTGTGTGTTTATATGTGTATATGTATATGTGTGTGCTTATTTATACGCATATTTGTGTTTATATATCTGTGTATGTAGATGTATGTGTGTGTATATTTGTGTATGTGTGCATGTGTATGAGTGTATGTATATATATATATATATATATATATATATATAGGTATATATGTGGGTATATATGTGTGTGCATATGTGTGTGTAGATGTGTTTATATGTGTGTATATGTGTGTATATATTTGTGTGTTTATATGTGTATGCGTATGTGTATATGAGTGTATGTATGAGTATATATATGTGTATATATATATGTGTGTGTGGTGTATTTTTGGGGGTTTTAAGTCCATTCTGCTGGGCTTTGTTTGTTTTTTTTGTATTTTTAGGGGGTGAGGAACATTCGTTGGACTGTTGGGTGTCTTGTGTCCAGATTTGGTGTCAATTCGTCCGGTGGTTTCCGAGTTATGTTAACCCCACAAACGAGCATTACCTTTATATATATATAGATTACGGTACTGTCTGGACGAGTGGTGCGTCCTCGCATAGAAATACAAGAGTGAAGGAAGGGAAGGCGGGTTTGCTCGCTCGCTCTCTCCTGATTCTTTCATGGAATCATAGAATCCTAGAGTTGGAAGAGACCTCCTGGGCCTTCATCCAGTCCAACCCCATTCTGCCAAGAAGCAGGAATATTGCATTCAAATCACCCCTGACAGATGGCCATCCAGCCTCTGCTTAAAAGCTTCCAAAGAAGGAGCCTCCACCACACTCCGGGGCAGAGAGTTCCACTGCTGAACGGCTCTCACAGTCAGGAAGTTCTTCCTAATGTTCAGATGGAATCTCCTCTCTTGTAGTTTGAAGCCATTGCTCCATTGCGTCCTAGTCTCCAAGGAAGCAGAAAACAAGCTTGCTCCCTCCTCCCTGTGGCTTCCTCTCACATATACATGGCTATCATATCCCCTCTCAGCCTTCTCTTCTTCAGGCTAAACATGCCCAGCTTCTTAAACCGCTCCTGAATTCTTCTTTGGTGATTTCTCCCTTTTTCCACTTCTTGTGCACGCCCAGCTCTTTCAGCCGCTCCTCATAGGACTTGTTCTCCAGACCCTTGATCATTTTAGTCACCCTCCTCTGGACACATTCCAGCTTGTCAATATCTCTCTTGAATTGTGGTGCCCAGAATTGGACACAATATTCCAGGTGTGGTCTAACCAAAGCAGAATAGAGCATGGGGAGCATTACTTCCCTAGATCTAGACACTAGGCTCCTCTTGATGCAGGCCAAAATCCCATTGGCTTTTTTTGCTGCCACATCACATTCCTGGCTCATGTTTAACTTGTTGTCCACGAGGACTCCAAGATCTTTTTCACACATACTGCTCTCGAACCAGGCATCATCGTCCCCCATTCTGTATCTTTGCATTTCGTTTTTCCTGCCTAAGTGGAGTATCTTGCATTTGTCACTGTTGAACTTCATTTTGTTAGTTTTGGCCATTCATCTCTCTAATCTGTCAAGATCGTTTTGAATCTTGCTCCTGTCCTCTGGACTATTGGCTATCCCTCCCAATGTGGTGTCGTCTGCATTCTTGATGATCCTGCCTTCTAGCCCTTCATCTAAGTCATTAATAAAGATGTTGAACAGGACCGGGCCCAGGACGGAACCCTGCGGCACTCCACTCGTCACTTCTTTCCAAGATGAAGAGGAAGCATTAGTGAGCACACTCTGTGTTCGTCCACTTAACCAATTACAGATCCACCTCACCGTAGTTTTGCCTAGCCCACATTTCATTTTTTCTGCCAAAGTGGAGTATCTTGCATTTGTCACTGTTGAACTTCATTTTGTTAGTTTTGGCCATTCATCTCTCTAATCTGTCAAGGTCGTTTTGAATTCTGCTCCTGTCCTCTGGACTATTGGCTATCCCTCCCAATTTGGTGTCGTCTGCAAATTGGACGACACCAATTTCGTTTGCATTTCGTTTTTCCTGCCAAAGTGGAGTATCTTGCATTTGTCACTGTTGAACTTCATTTTGTTAGTTTTGGCCCATCTCTCTAATCTGTCAAGATCGTTTTGAATCCTGCTCCTTTCTTTTCCTCGGGTCCGAAAGGGTGGGAAGGAAGGCCCGAGTCTCAAAACAGGAAGGATGAGGTGAAACTTGGAATGCCGGACTGTGGCGAGCGGCGACGGCAGCGGGCCAGGGCACGGCTCCAGAGACTTACTTTCGCAGGGAGAGAAGGAAATCAAAATAAGGACGGCCGCAAAAGGCCCACACAGCCACGCCGTTGCCAACTCCGAGCCTGCGACCAGAAGCCACTGGTCTGCAACCGCATCAAACTGGAACGAAGATCCCATCTGGTCCCAGCTGCTCGGCCCGACAAGCGCGGCTCTGTGTGTATCGTCTCTGCGTCTGTAAACAGCGGAGCGACCGGACCGCTTGGCACTTGGGAACACCAAAAAACAGAAAAGAGGCCGGACATGTGAATTACGACACGCCTCTGTCTCAAGAATCGGGAATGGAGAAGTCACTCTCAAAACCAGTCCAGTTCCACCATCTAGTGGGCTTTCCCAGAAGTGCACTTTTCTGCAGACTGTTTGGTGAAGACTAGGCATGGTTCAGTACCGTCGGGATCTTCGTAATTCAGAATAAATTGGGGAAAATGACATTTTCAAAGGTTTTAAGAAAACAGGAAGTCCCTTTTGTTGTGAGTCAGCATTCTGACACCATACCTACTACTAGTAGTAGGAGAAGAAGAAGGAGTGATGCAGAAACAGAGGAGAATCAGCGCCAGCTGAAACGCATTCGTGACATCTTTCTGGCTCCCAGTGATGAAGAAGACTGTTGAACTGTTTGCACTGACTTTTAAAGTGCCTTATTAAGTTTGTTTTGCATTAAAATACTACTATTTTGCACCTCAACTGCTGTTTAAGACATTCTGTGTTCTGTGGGTCACGACACCTTTGCCCTGCCGAAGCTTTTTCCACCAGCCTTCGACAAAATTATTAAGTGTACTGTCGAAGGCTTTCATGGCTGGAATCACTAGGTTCTTGTGGGTTTTTTCGGGCTATAGAGCCATGTTCTAGAGGCATTTCTCCTGACGTTTCGCCTGCATCTATGGCAAGCATCCTCACACCTCTGAGGATGCTTGCCATAGATGCAGGCGAAACGTCAGGAGAAATGCCTCTAGAACATGGCTCTATAGCCCGAAAAAACCCACAAGAACCTAAAATTATTAAGCTTTGTATCCTATCATCATCATTTATTTTACTATATATATATATATATATATATATATATATATATATATATATATATATATATATTAGCTGTGCCCTGCCACGCGTTGCTGTGGCCTATAGTAAAACTTATCAAAGTTGAGGTAGATATCTGGACTATTATGAAAGAGAGGTCCCTACCTATTCCTTCCCCCTTTTCCTCCCCCTTTCTCTCCTTTCTTCCTTCTCTCCCTCTTTCTTTCTTTCCTTCTTTCACTACTTGGTTTCATCCTTCTCTCTTTCCTTCATTCCCTCCCCCTTTCTTGCTTTGCCTTTCTTCCCTCCCTGTTTGCTTCCTTCTTTCTCTTTTTATTTCCTTTTATTTCACCACCATCATAACAATAACAATAATGCAATGCATTGCCTCTGGGACCTGACACCTCTCCCATTCCCCCTAAAAGGGTCTCAGAGGAACAATAGCATAATAATAATAATAATAATAATAATAATAATAATAATAATAATAATAATAGAAATAACAACCTTTACCCGCCACGTGTTGCTGTGGCCAACCTTCCCTCTTTCTCTCCTTCTTTCCCTCCTTCCTTCCTTCCTTCCTTCCCTCCCATCTTTCCTTCTCCTCTTCTTTCTCTATCTCTTTCCTTCCTTCCCCCTTTTTCTTTCTCTTCTGGTCTCTTTTCTTCCTTCTCTCTTTCCTTCTTTCCTTCCCTCCCTCTTTCTCTACATCTTCCCCCTTCCTTCACTCCCTCTTTCCTTCCTTCATTCCCTTTTTTCTTTCCTTCTCTCCTTCCTTCTTTCCCCTTTTTTCTTTCCCTCCCTCTGTCTCTCATTTCTTCCTTCTCTACCTCTTTCCTTCCTTCCCCCTTTTTCTTTCTTTTCTGCTCTCTCTTTTCTTTCCTTCCATCTTTCCTTTTCTTTCCTTTTCTTCTTCCTTCTTTCTCTAACTTTCCTTCCTTCCCCCTTTTTCTTTACCTCCCTTTCTCTTTCTTCCTTCTTTCCTTCCTTCCTGTCTTTCCTAGATTTTGACAGGGCGGGAAGGGGCGGGGTGGGGTTTGGAGGTGGCGTGAAGTAAAAGGAGGTAAGATTGGGGCGAGGGAGTGATGGAGCGTGGGGTTGTGTGTGTGTGTGCGGCGGCGGGGGGAGTGATGGAGCGTGGGGTTGCGTGTGTGTGTGCGGCGGCGGGGGAGTGGGGTTGCGTGTGTGCGTGCGGTGGCGGGGGGAGTGATGGAGCGTGGGGTTGCGTGTGTGTGCGGCAGCGGGGGGAGTGATGGAGCGTAGGGTTGCGTGTGTGTGTGCAGCGACGGGGGAGTGATGGAGCGTGGGGTTGCGTGTGTGTGTGCGGCGGTGGGGGGATTGAGGTTGCGTGTGAATGTGCGGCGGCGGGGGGAGTGATGGAGCGTGGGGTTGCGTGTGTGTGTGTGCGGTGGCGGGGGGAATGATGGAGCCTGGGGTTGCGTGTGTGTGTGCGGCGGCGGGGGGAATGATGGAGCCTGGGGTTGCGTGTGTGTGTGCGGCGGCGGGGGAATGATGGAGTCTGGGGTTGCGTGTGTGTGTGCGGCGGCGGGGGGAGTGATGGAGCGTGGGGTTGCGTGTGTGTGTGAGGCGGCGGGGGGAGTGATGGAGCGTGGGGTTGCGTGTGTGTGTTCATGCGGCAGGGGGTTTGTGTGTGCGGGAAGCGGCGCGGTGGGGCTTGGAGTGGGCATGGCTTCTGCAAAGGGAACGTTGGCCGGAAGGCTGTGTGTGCGCGCCAGGGAACTTGCGGCTGGGTACCAATGCGCATGCTCAGTTGTTTTGCCGTTTTGTGAGTGTGTTGTTGTTTTTCATTTTGAGTAGATATGTTTGTACCTTGTGGGTTGTGTTATGGGCATGGGAATTTTGGTTAAGTTTCGTTGGGGGGTTGTGGAGTTTTGCTGTCCGGTTGAACCAACCTAACAGATTTATATATATAGATTATTTTATTAATAATATATATTAGTAAAATAATATATTATGATATGCTATTTTATATTACTATATTATTATTACTATTAAATTAAATTATATTACTATATTATTATTACCACCTCACCCGCCTCATAGGAAACCTGCTACAAAACAGGAGCTTCTTTGTTGAGTTCCAGGGCCAGAGAAGCAGATGGCGGAAACAGAAGAACGGCCTGCCTCAGGGGAGCGTGCTTGCTCCATCCATGTTCAACATCTCCACAAATGACCAGCCACTGCCAGAAGGGACAGAGAGGTTCATCTATGCTGATGATCGTGCCATCACCGCTCAAGGAAATCAGCTACAGAACAGGAGCTTTTTGGTTGAGTTCCAGGGCCAGAGAAGCAGATGGCGGAAACAGAAGAACGGCCTCAATATCTACACAAATGACCAGCCACTGCGAAGGGACAGAGAGTTTCATCTATGCTGATGATCGTGCCATCACCGCTCAAGCAGGGAGCTTTGAGATGGTTGAACAGAAGCTCTCTGAAGCTCTAGGTGCTCTTACTGCATATTACAGGGAAAACCAGCTGATCCCTAATCCATCTAAAACACAGACATGTGCCTTTCATCTCAAGAACAGAGAAGCATCCCGAGCTCCGAGGATCACCTGGGAAGGAGCATTGCAGCACACCCAAATACCTGGGAGTCACTCTGGACCGTTCTCTGACCTACAAGAAGCACTGCCTGAACATCAAGCAAAAAGTGGGTGCTAGAAACAATATCATACGAAAGCTGACTGGCACAACCTGGGGATCACAACCGGACACAGTGAAGACATCTGCCCTTGCTGCTGAGTATGCATGCCCAGTGTGGAACACATCTCACCACACTAAAACAGTGCATGTGGCTCTTAATGAGACATACCGCATTATCACGGGGTGTCTGCCCCCCCACACCACTGGAGAAATTACACTGCTTAGCCGGTATTGCACCACCTGACATCCACCGGGAAGTAGCAGCCAATAGTGAAAGGACCAAGGCAGAGACATCTCCAGCTCATCCCCTGTTTGGGTATCAGCCAGCACGTCAACGACTTAAATCTAGACATAGTTTTCTAAGATCTACAGAGACACTTGCTGGAACACCTCAGCAAGCGAGAGTCCAAAAGTGGCAGGCTCAAACCCAGCACCTCAAACCATGGGTGATACCCAATGAGAGACTCCCTCCTGGGCACACAGAGGACTGGGCGACTTGGAAGGCGCTGAACAGACTGCGCTCGGGCACCACGAGATGCAGAGCCAACCTTCAGAAATGGGGCCACAAAGTGGAATCCTCGACATGCGAGTGTGGAGAAGAGCAAACCACTGACCACCTGCTGCAATGCAACATGAGCCCTGCCACATGCACCATGGAGGACCTTCTTGCGGCAACACCAGAAGCAGTCCAAGGGGCCAGATACTGGTCAAAGGACATTTAACCAACTACCAAACTCACAAGTTGTGTATTTTTCTGTTTCTTTTCTTTGTTCTGTTAGAAATGTAATATAATGGACTGGTTGCTCTGACATGACAAAAAAAATTACTATTAAAGCTATTATTACTATTATTGAGTTTTGTATCCCATCATCATCATTTATTTTACTATATATTTATATATCATTATTATTTTATTAATAATATATATTAGTAAAATATATTATAATATCCTATTAATTGCTATTATTAAAATAATAAATAATATATTACTAATTACTATTATTATTTTACTATATTGTAATTATAAGTATTTACATATTCTTTTTACTTATATTACTATATTATTATTACTATTAAAACTTTTTCCACCATTTTTGTTACGACTCATGAAGCTTCCCCCCGCTTCTGGTCCCTGCCCTCGGCTCAAGCCAGAGAAGCCAGTTTTAAACCAGAGAAGGAGGGAATTTCCTGGCCTCGGCTCAAGCCAGAGAAGCCAGTTTTAAACCAGAGAAGGAAAGAATTTCCTGGCCTCGGCTCAAGCCAGAGAAGCCAGTTTTAAACCAGAGAAGGAAAGAATTTCCTGGTCTCGACTCAAGCCAGAGAAGCCAGTTTTAAACCAGAAAAGGAAAGCATTTGCTGGCCTCGGCTCAAGCCAGAGAAGCCAGTTTTAAACCAGAGAAGGAAGGAATTCACTCCACTTGCATTTCCCCGCTTCTAGTCCCTGGCCTTGGCTCAAGCCAGAGAAGCCAGTTTTAAACCAGAGAAGGAAGGAATTTACTCCACTTGCATTTCCCCGCTTCTAGTCTCTGGCCTTGGCTCAAGCCAGAGAAGCCAGTTTTAAACCAGAGAAGGAAGAAATTTACTCCACTTGCATTTCCCCGCTTCTAGCCCCTGGCCTTGGCTCAAGCCAGAGAAGTGAGTTTTAAACCAGAGAAGGAAGGAGTTTTCTCCACTTGCATTTCCCCACTTCTAGTCTCTGGCCTTGGCTCAAGCCAGAGAAGCCAGTTTTAAACCAGAGAAGGAAGGAATTTACTCCACTTGCATTTTCCCGCTTCTAGTCCCTGGCCTTGGCTCAAGCCAGAGAAGCCAGTTTTAAACCAGAGAAGGAAGGAATTTACTCCACTTGCATTTTCCCGCTTCTAGTCTTGGCTCAAGCCAGAGAAGCCAGTTTTAAACCAGAGAAGGAAGGAATTTACTCCACTTGCATTTTCCCGCTTCTAGTCCCTGGCCTTGGCTCAAGCCAGAGAAGCCAGTTTTAAACCAGAGAAGGAAGGAATTTACTCCACTTGCATTTCCCCGCTTCTAGTCCCTGGCCTAGGGAAGGAGGGAATTTCCTGGCCTTGGCTCAAGCTAGAGAAGCCAGTTTTAAACCAGAGAAGGAAGGAATTTACTCCACTTGCATTTCCCTGCTTCTAGTCCCTGGCCTAGGGAAGGAGGGAATTTCCTGGCCTTGGCTCAAGCTAGAGAAGCCAGTTTTAAACCAGAGAAAGAAGGAATTTGCTGGCCTCAGCTCAAGCCAGAGAAGCCAGTTTTAAACCAGAGAAGGAAGGAATTTCTTGGCCTCGGCTCAAGCCAGAGACGCCAGTTTTAAACCAGAAAAGGAAAGCATTTGCTGGCCTCGGCTCAAGCCAGAGAAGCCAGTTTTAAACCAGAGAAGGAAAGAATTCACTCCACTTGCATTTCCCCGCTTCTAGTCCCTGGCCTTGGCTCAAGCCAGAGAAGCCAGTTTTAAAGCAGAGAAGGAAGGAATTTACTCCACTTGCATTTCCCCGCTTCTAGTCTCTGGCCTTGGCTCAAGCCAGAGAAGCCAGTTTAAAACCAGAGAAGGAATTCACTCCACTTGCATTTCCCCGCTTCTAGTCCCTGGCCTTGGCTCAAGCCAGAGAAGCCGGTTTTAAACCAGAGAAGGAAAGAATTTACTCCACTTGCATTTTCCTGCTTCTAGTCTTGGCTTAAGCCAGAGAAGCCAGTTTTAAACCAGAGAAGGAAGGAATTTACCGGACACCCCTCTTCCAATTTTTTTATTCTACGACACACAGCAGACTAAATTAATTCTCAGTCAGGTTTTGTGAAGATACTTTATGTTTAATACATTTGAAAAAAATGCATATACAAAGAACTTAAGACATGGAGGGTCGGGGAGAAGCATCAGTTCAAAACTAACGAATCTACGAGAGTGAGAGAGAGGGAGTCAGGGAAGAATTGGAGGAAATATTAAGCCGGGGGAATCATCCTGTTAAGATCCCTACGAAGAGGAGAGTCGGGGAGAACCCCCCACTTGATCCGAGCGATCCTGAGCTTGGAAAGATAGGGCGGCGGACATGTTTCGTTTGCTTCCCACAGTGTCGTAATTCAACCTCTTTCCCCTCCGCTCTTTCCGTTTCTTCATTCGTTTGTTCCCTTGAACCACACTGAACCATTCTGTCTTCTTAAACTCGACATTCCAGAACGAGCTTATCGATCGGTTTCCAATATTTCGGAGAGTGGCTAGGGAAAAAACCACAGGCCAAAAAAAGGCTATGATTTGACTTGCGTAGGAGGCAAAGTTGCGCGTCTCGCACAAAAGCTGTTTGGCTAAAAACGAGAAAGAGAAAAGAGTCGGTTTAGATCTCGCCGACTAAAAAAAAAAGGGGGGGAATGAAGGGAAGCAGATCCAAGGCAACTTCAGAGGAATTGCGGACGAGAAGGATGAGCGACATCCCTCTTCCGAGAAGCACCGCTTTGGGACACTTTTCGATGCCGGAATCCGCCCCGAGGCCGAAACCCCGACCCTGGAAGCCCAAAGAATCCAGCCTAGCAAGGCCTAAAATTAGTCTGTTATAGAGAGAAGGAAAAAAAATCACCACAAAGCATGCCTGGATTTTTAAAACAAAAATTAAACAAAAAAAAAACCTAGTACGGATCAGTTTCGGTTGAAATACAATATTATTCTTCCTCTTTTTTTAAAAAAAGAATTAGTTTAACCGAATGAAAAGAGCACTAACATCTGCATCTTGCACAAAAAGGAGCGTGCGGCAAGAGGGTGGACCGGCGTTTTGTCATCATCATCATCATCATTATTATAATTATTATTATTGCAAAAAAACAAAACAACAAAAAAAAACGAATTGGAAAACTCGGAATCTTTAGTTTGATTTCGACATTGCTCTTTCTTAGTATGACTGACATCGACACCAGCTTTGCAGGAGGGACCGCGAAACGGGGCGCTCATAGCAGGACGCAGCGGCGGCTCTTCTTCGGCTCCGGAGGCTCCAGGGCGGCCAGAATCGCCTCGTCAAATACATTCTTGAGGCCTTTCTGGAAAGGAAGCGGCAAAGAGAAAAGGGGCGGTCTCATTTTCTGCGTTTTTGTAAACAGACACAACACGAAAGCGGAATGATCACGAGGAACGGGAATCCTGCCATCAAGCAATTCTCCTCGTCTCTAAGAAAGTTCTAGGTATTGAGTTGCCTGGAACGGTCATAAAGCGATACTCCTCCTCCCTAAGAGAGTTCTAGATATTGAGTAGCCTGGAACTGTTCGTAAAGCAATACTCCTCCGCCCTAAAAGAGTTCTAGGTATTGAGTTGCCTGGAAATGTCGTAAAGTGATATTCCTCCTCTCTAAAACTTCTAGGTTTTGAGTTGCCTGGAACTGATGCAAAACAATACTCCTCCTCTCTAAGAGAGTTTTAGATATTGAGTTGCCTGGAACTGTAATAAAGTCGTACTCCTCTCTAAGAGAGTTCTAGATATTGAGTAGCCTGGAACTGTTCGTAAAGCAATACTCCTCCTCCCTAAGAGAGTTCTAGGTATTGAGTTGCCTGGAACTGTCGTAAAGTGATATTCCTCCTCTCTAAAACTTCTAGGTTTTGAGTTGCCTGGAACTGTCATAAAGTGATATTCCTCCTCTCTAAAACTTCTAGGTTTTGAGTTGCCTAGAACTGTCGCAAAACAATGCAGGCGAAACATCAGGAAAAATGCCTCTAGAACATGGCTCTATAGCCCAAAAAAACCCACAAGAACCTAATACTTCTCCTCTCTAAGAGAGTTTTAGATATTGAGTTGCCTGGAACTGTCGTAAAGTGATATTCCTCCTCTCTAAAACGTCTAGGTTTTGAGTTGCCTGGAACTGTCGCAAAACAATGCAGGCGAAACATCAGGAAAAATGCCTCTAGAACATGGCTCTATAGCCCGAAAAAACCCACAAGAACCTAACACTCCTCCTCTCTAAGAGAGTTCTAGGTATTGAGTTGCCTGGAACTGTCGTAAAGTGATATTCCTCCTCTCTAAAAGTTCTAGGTTTTGAGTTGCCTGGAACTGTCGCAAAACAATACTCCTCCTCTCTAAGAGAGTTTTAGATATTGAGTTGCCTGGAACTGTAATAAAGTCGTACTCCTTTCTAAGAGAGTTCTAGATATTGAGTAGCCTGGAACTGTTCGTAAAGCAATACTCCTCCTCCCTAAAAGAGTTCTAGGTATTTAGTTGCCTGGAACTGTAATAAAGTCATACTCCTCTGTAAGAGAGTTCTAGGTATTGAGTTGCCTGGAACTGTCTTAAAGTGATATTCCTCTAAAAGTTCTAGATATTTAGTTGCCTGCAACTGTCATAAAGTCATCTTTCTAAGAGAGTTCTAGGTATTGAGTTACCTGGAACTGGCATAAAGTGATATTCCTCCTCTCTAAAAGTCATAGAATCATAGAATCAAAGAGTTGGAAGAGACCTCATGGGCCATCCAGTCCAACCCCCTGCCAAGAAGCAGGAACATTGCTTCTGGATATTTTGTTGCCTGGAACTGTCCTAAAGTCATATTCCTTTTACAGGCAGTTCTAGGTATTGAGTTGCCTGGAACTGTCTTAAAGTGATTTTCCTCCTCTCTAAAAGTTCTGGATATTTTGTTGCCTGGAACTGTCATAAAGTCATATTCCTCTTAAAGACAGTTCTAGGTATTGAGTTGCCTGGAACTGTCATAGAGCAATACTCTCTGAGAGTTCTAGGTATTAAGTTGTTTGGAATTGTCATGAAGCGATCTCTCTAAGAGCTTTGGGTATTGAGTTGCCTTGAACGGTCAGAAAGTGATATTCCTTTTCTTTAAGAGTTCTAGTTATTGAGTTGCCTGGAACTGTTGCAAAGCAATACTCCTCCTCAAAGAGAGTTCTAGGTATCGTGTTGCCCCAAACCCCTGTTGTAATGTATAGCACCTCTTCCGAGGCAACAAACCTGACCTTTGGAGCCACAAACCGCCTGAGAACCACGTCGACAAACCTGGCTATCAGGACAAGCGACGTTCTAGGTGTCAATTCATTGTGTGTGGGGTGTGGTTTAGCATTTTGCAACAGACATCTTGTGTTCAAAAAGCAAAGAACTGACTCAGTTACTGAACTAGCACCGGATGGTAGTAGAGTCCCTATCTCGCTCTCTCTACATATCTCTCTGTGTGTGTGTTTCTAGTTGTTTGTACCACAAAGGCTCCTCCGTAGCTTGATGGGTCTGGACCAGACTTGGAACACATAACCTTCATTATCCCAACAAAAACCCATCATCTTTCATGCCCAGAGCAGAAAAATAGAAAGGGAAGGAAACAGACCGGTAGTTGCTAGGTGAAGTGACCCTCTGTCATGTGACTGTGAGGTAGACTGACTGCTGTTAGGTAACGTGAGGGGAAGGGGAAGTGAAAAAAGAAGGGAAAGAAAAGAAGGAGGAAAGAAGGAAAGAAGGAATAAAAATAGAAGAGAAAGTGAAGGAACAAAGAAGGGAAAAGAAAGGAAGGAATGAAAGAAGGAAGAAGGGAAAGGAGGAGAGGAAAAGAAGGAAAGGAAAGAAAGAAGAAAAGGAATAAAAATAGAAGAGAAAGGAAAGGAAAAAGAAGGGAAAAGGAAGGAATGAAAGAAGGAAGAAGGGAAAGGAGGAGAGGAAAAGAAGGAAAGGAAAGAAAGAAGAAAAGGAATAAAAATAGAAGAGAAAGGAAAGGAAAAAGAAGGGGAAAGGAAGGAAGGAAAGAAGGGGATGACAGGAAAGAAGGTGAGAAAAAGAAGGGAAAGAAAGGAAGAGATAGATAAGAAAGGAAAGGAACAAAGAAGGAAAGAGAAAGGAAGGAATGAAAGAAGGGAAAGAAGGAGAGGAAAAGAAGGGAAGGAAAGAAAGAAGAAAAGGAATAAAAATAGAAGAGAAAGGAAAGGAAAAAGGGAAGAGGAAGGAAGGAATGAAAGAAGGGGACGAAAGGAAAGAAGGTGAGAAAAACAAGGGAAAGAAAGGAAGAAGGAAAGAAAGAAGGAAAGGAATAAAGAAAGAGAAAGGAAGGAATAAAAGAAGGAGATGAAAAGAAGAAAGAAAGTAGAAGGAAAAGGAAGAAGGAATAAAAATAGGAGAAGAGAAAGGAGAGGAAAAAAGAAGAGGGGAAGGAAGGAATGAAAGAAAGAAAGAAGGGGACAGAAGTAAAGAAAGGAGAAAAAGAAGGGAAAGAAAGAAGGAAAGGAATGAAAATAGGAGAAAGAAAAGGAACAACAAAGGGAAAAGAAAGGAAGGAATGAAAGAATGAAGAAAGAAGAAAGGAAATAAAAATAGTAAAAGAAAAAGCAAAAAAGAAAGGGAAGAGAAAGGAAGGAAGGAAGGAAGGAAAGAAGGTGAAAAAAAGAAGGGAAGGAAAGGAAAAAGGAAAGAAGGAAGGAAAGGAAGAAAAAGAAAGAAGAAAAGGAAGAAAAATAGGAGAAGAGAAAGGAAAGGAAAAAAGAAGGGAACAAAAAACAAGGAATGAAAGAAGCAAGGGAAAGAGAAGGAAAGGAGAGAGAAAGGAAGGGAAAAAGAGGAGATGGAAAGGAAGAACGAAAGGGGTAAAATGGGAGAAGAAAAAGGTAAGGAAAAAAGGAAAAGGGAAGGAAGGAAAGAAGGCGAGAAAAAGAAGGGAATGCAAGGAAAAAGGAAAGAAAGAAGGAAAGGAATAAAAATAGGAGAAGAGAAAGGAAAGGGGAAAAAAGGAAACAAAAAGAAGGAAGGAAAGCAGTGAGGGAAAAGGAAGGAAAGAAGGAGAGAGAGAAAAGAAGGGAAAGAAAGGAGATGGAGAAGAAGGAAGGAGGAAAATTGGGAAGGAAGAAATGGAAGAGGGAAAGGAAGAGCCACAAGGAAAGGCATTTCCCGCGCAATTCTGGGGATATACAACCAGGGGCGGCTCGTCCATTACGCGAAGTAAGCGGTCGCAGAACACTTTTTTTGCCAGGGGTGCATAGGCACCTCTGTAAATGCCCCTCGACCGCCACTTGAGGAGCGCCCCCTCAGCTCACAACAGCCCTAGCGGTCCGGGGGGAGCCTCGGCTTTCTTGCCTCGCTGCCGGGCGATCCTCTTCCCAAAGGGGCCGGGCCCTTGAGCCTCGCCTAGCCCCTCTCGTTCCGGCCACCGGGTGCGCAAGCAGAGCCGGCGCTCAATCGTTCTCCGCGTTCGATCCCTTCCCCATGACCAGCTCCCTTTCCCAATCTCCCTGTGCTCCACCCGCCTCCCCTCCTCTCCCCAATCCACGGGTGGGCCAAGGGGTGGAGCCGCCACGCCTGGCCCGCTTCGGGTCCAGAGGCGTGTCTGAAGACCCCAGCGTGCGCACCAAAAGTCGCCTCTTCTCCTGACTTTCTCTTCAGCCATTGGGACCAAGAGAGAGAGAGAGAGCCCCTCCGGCTGGAGGTATCTCCCACTTCCGCTCCCTCCTTTGTTTTTGCGCCTACCTTCAGGAAAGGTGGGCATCTCCACCTCTGTCTCTCTCTCTCTCTCTTGGTCCCAATGGCTGAAGAGAAAGTCAGGAGAAGAGGTGACTTTTGGTGCACATGCTTCAGGCACACCTCTGGACCCAAAGCGGGCCAGGCAAGGGGGCAAGTGCGGCAAGTGCAGTTACTGGGATGTATAGTTCACCTACAATCAAAGAGCATTCTGAACTCCACCAATGATGGAACTGAACCAAATATGGCACACAGAACTCCCACGACAAACAGAAAATATATATCGATGATTGGTTGGTTGTGGCACACAGAACTCCCACGACAAACAGAAAATATATATCGATGATTGGTTGGTTGTATGCTTACCGTTAAACATTACCTAGGGCCGCATCTGTATACAACGCTAATAGTGCATCAACGTTAAAACTAAAGCAAAAGAATGCAAACAGGAATAATGCTTCGCCAGGCGTTTATACGAACAACTAATTTTAATTTTGAAATGTAAGATAGGACTACAGTTGTTATGTCTTTTATCTTCCTTCAGACAGTCAATCCAAGTCAGAAAAAATGACCTTTTTAAATAAAAAAATAAAAAAGAGAAAGCTTTACATGGTACAGTTGCAAAAAAAAAAGCTGTGGGAACGAATCCAAATGTAAGAGTCGGACGTACAGTATCGGGTACACCTAGCTTCCATTTTTCCCAAAAAGAGGACCAAATAGATACTCCACTAAAAGCACAAACAGCCAAAAGCAACAGCAAAGCCCCATTCAATTGCACAGAGGGGAAACCAGAGAACCCTTCGCCGGTTTAGCATCGCTTGCGGGATCACCATATCGAGTACAATCGTCATGCAAATACAGTTATAACAGAGCCACGAGAGAGAAAAGAGAGGGATAGAAAGAGAGAGAAAGGAATTGCACATATGTATTGTCGAAGGCTTTCATGGCCGGAATCACTGGGTTGTTGTAGGTTTTTAATATCCTTTGCAAAACATGGAGGCGTTTCTTTGGCCTCTAACCTCCGTCTTGTTAGCTATTCTCACACTCCTTCGAATCTGTGGAATGACCAGGGTAAATCCAGACAAACAAATCCAAGCCCCTTGGTTGAAACGAGAAGTTGCACTGACACAAGTTTAATATCCTTTGCAAAAGTTTAATATCCTTTGCAAAACATGAAGGCGTTTCTTTGGCCTCTAACCTCCCTCTTGTTAGCTATTCTCACACTCCTTCGAACTCTGAATCCCAAATGGTCAAATCTGTGGAATGACCAGGATAAATCCAGACAAAGAAATCCAAGTCCCTTGGTTGAAACGAGAAGTTGCAAATGGTCAAATCTGTGGAATTCCAAATGGTCAAATCTGTGGAATGACCAGGGTAAATCCAGACAAACAAATCCCATTTCTTTGGCCTCCAACCTCCCTTTTGTTAGCTATTCTCACACTCCTTCGAACTCTGAATCCCAAATGGTCAAATCTGTGGAATGACCAGGATAAATCCAGACAAACAAATCCAAGTCCCTTGGTTGAAACGAGAAGTTGCAAATGGTCAAATCTGTGGAATTCCAAATGGTCAAATCTGTGGAATGACCAGGGTAAATCCAGACAAACAAATCCCATTTCTTTGGCCTCCAACCTCCCTTTTGTTAGCTATTCTCACACTCCTTCGAACTCTGAATCCCAAATGGTCAAATCTGTGGAATGACCAGGATAAATCCAGACAAACAAATCCAAGTCCCTTGGTTGAAACGAGAAGTTGCACTGACTGACACACGTTTGCTCGCAAACATCCTGTTTAACATCCTTTGCAAAACACGAAGACATTTCTTTGGCCTCCAACCCTCCTCTTGTTAGGTATTCTCACACTCCTTCGAACTCTGAATTCCAAATCTGTGGAATGACCAGGGTAAATCCAGACGAACAAATTCAAGTCCCTTGGTTGAAACGAGAAGTTGCACTGACACACGTTTGCTCGCAAACATCCAGTTTAATATCCTTTGCAAAACATGAAGGCGTTTCTTTGGCCTCTAACCTAGCTAACCTTGTTAGCTATTCTCACACTCCTTCGAACTCTGAATTCCAAATCTGTGGAATGACCAGGGTAAATCCAGACAAACAAATCCAAGTCCCTTGGTTGAAACGAGAAGTTGCACTGACACAAGTTTGCTCGCAAACATCCCGTTTAATATCCTTTGCAAAACATGAAGGCGTTTCTTTGGCCTCTAACCTAGCTAACCTTGTTAGCTATTCTCACACTCCTTCGAACTCTGAATTCCAAATCTGTGGAATGACCAGGGTAAATCCAGACAAACAAATCCAAGTCCCTTGGTTGAAACGAGAAGTTGCACTGACACAAGTTTGCTCTCAAAGATCCTGTTGAATATCCTTTGCAAAACATGAAGCCGTTTCTTTGGCCTCCAACCTCCCTCTTGTTAGCTATTCTCACACTCCTTCCAACTCTGAATTCCAAATCTGTGGAATGACCAGGGTAAATCCAGACAAACAAATCCAAGTCCCTTGGTTGAAACGAGAAGTTGCACTGACACAAGTTTGCTCTCAAAGATCCTGTTGAATATCCTTTGCAAAACATGAAGCCGTTTCTTTGGCCTCCAACCTCCCTCTTGTTAGCTATTCTCACACTCCTTCCAACTCTGAATTCCAAATCTGTGGAATGACCAGGGTAAATCCAGACAAACAAATCCAAGTCCCTTGGTTGAAACGAGAAGTTGCACTGACACAAGTTTGCTCTCAAGTTGCACTGACACAAGTTTGCTCTCAAGTTGCACTGACACAAGTTTGCTTGCAAACATCCTGTGCAAAACATGAAGGCGTTTCTTTGGCCTCCAACCTCCCTCTTGTTAGCTATTCTCACACTCCTTCGAACTCTGAATTCCAAACGGTCAGCTCGATCTAAGGTTCCCGCTTCATCAAGGTCAGTCTGTCCGTTAGTGCTTTCTCACTCATTATCAGGCTCAGAACAACTGTCCTCCCTTTCTGAATCAACCTGGCTAGTTTCATTATCAACAATGTCATTCTTTGCTGTGGGAAACCGAACTTCCTCACCCTGTTCATTGTCTATCACAGGGATACTTTGAACCTGTGAACCTGAATCCCATCATCCTCATCAGAATCATTGGCACTATCACTTTGTGTTTCCAGCTGAGTCACAACTCTAGGTGTGAATGTTTCAAATGACCACCTTGATTAGCATTTGATGGCTTGGCGGTTTTTTGGTGTGGCTTGTTAGTGCCTGGGGGAATCTTTTGTTGAGAGGTGATGAGCTGTCCCTGATTGTTTCCTCTCTGTCGTTATTTAAAAACTCTAAAATTACAGAGAGGAAACAATCAGGGGCAGCTAATCACCTCTCAACGAAAGATTGCCCCAGGCACTGCCAGGCCATCAAATGCTAATCAAGGTGGTCAGTTGAAACATTCACACCTACCTCCAATAGACAATCAAGGTGGTCAGTTGAAACATTCACACCTAATGCTAATCAAGGTGGTCAGTTGAAACATTCACACCTACCTCCAACAGACAATCAAGGTGGTCAGTTGAAACATTCACACCTAATGCTAATCAAGGTGGTCAGTTGAAACATTCACACCTACCTCCAACAGACAATCAAGGTGGTCAGTTGAAACATTCACACCTACCTCCAACAGACAAGAGTTCTCTGTCCCACCCTGGACATTCCACATATATATAAACCCAATTTTTCTAGTTCCAACAGACCTCACAACCTCTGAGGATGCTTCCCAAAGATGCAGGTGAAATGTCAGGAGAGAGTGCCTCTAGAATATGGCCAGATAGCCCGAAAAAAACATACAACAACCCAGAATTGCACATAACTTTGGCCATTTTTTGAAAAAATCATTGTCACTTCTTTAAAAGTCATTGAAGACGAGATCCTCCGTTCCTTTGTTAACTTCTAACTCAAAAACCCAGCAACCCACAAAGCAGAAGGTTTTAAAAAGTGGACATATGCTATCTCACTGAAAACAAATTTGGCGTAGCCGGCAGGATTTCCGAGCGTGTGACAATCGCCGTAACGAATCATATAAGCAGTCTTGCAATCCAAAAATAATAATTAATAATAAAAGCTAATACAGAGTTTGTTCTAAGACGTTTGGAAGTAAAAGACACAGCTTCTTTCAGTCGGGATGGTTTTATTGGTTTTGTTTTTCTACAGCAGTGGGAAGAGGAGGCAGGCAGCAGCAACAAGAAAGGAGGAAGGGGGAAAAAAAGAAGAAGGAAGAGGAAACGGTTTTAGAATATACAGCATTTCCGTTTGGGTTGAGTTTCCGGAGGCTCGAGGGCCGCTAGGATGGCCTCGTC